>NC_044984.1:99301680-99481149 GCF_008728515.1 Papio anubis
GAGAGCCCAAGGCGGGGGGATCACAAGGTCAGGAGATTGAGACCATCCTGGCTAACATGGTGGAACTCTGTCTCTACTAAAAATACAAAAAATTAGCCGGGCGTGGTGGCGGGTGTCTGTAGTCCCAGCTACTCAGGAGACTGAGGCAGGAGAATGGCGTGAACGTGGGAGGTGGAGCTTGTAGTGAGCCAAGATCGCACCACTACACTCCAGCATGGGCAACAGAGCAAGACTCCATCTCAAAAAAAAAAAAAAAAAGAAAAGAAAAGAAAAAGAAACAACAAAAGATAAATAAAAACTGTTTACCCTGAAAATCCACCATCCAGAGATAGTCATTGATGACATATTGGTATATATAAATTTATTATATTTTTTCCAAATACACATTTAAAACAAAAATAGGCTCACATTGGACATACTGCTTTCCATCCTGCTTTTTCCATTTCATAACATATCCAAAAAATTTTCTCAATCAACATTCTACAGTTATCTTTAAATAAAAGGTGACAGCCTTCATTCAATTAATACATCCTAAATACTTTCAGACAATTCAGAATTCTGCTATACTCCATTTTTTCATAGCCATAATTCACTTATATCTTATATTGGTTACATACTTGTGAATAAATAACTACAAATGAACCATCAACCTCCAAGGTGAAGCAAGGTGATACACCAAGTCCATGGTGTATTTTCCCTTCAATCCATCATATATAATTCAAAATGAAAATCACGCCAAACAAAACAAGTATAAGAGTCACAAAAAGGTGCAGGGCACAGTGGCTCATGGCTGTAATCCCTGCACTTTGGGAGGCTAAGGCGGGTGGATCACGAGGTCAGGAGATTGAGGCCATCCTGGCTAACATGGTGAAACCCCGTATCTACTAAAAATACAAAAATTAGCCGGGCGTAGTGGCAGGCACTACTCCCAGCTACTCGGGAGGCTGAGGCAGAAGAATGGCGTGAACCCAGGAGGTGAAGCTTGCAGTGAGCTGAGATGGCGCCACTGCACTCCAGCCTGGGCACAGAGACTCCGTCTCAAAAAAAAAAAAAAAAAAAAAAAAAAGAGTCACAAAAAGGTATGATTTTTCCCCATGAATTCTACTTCATTGTTTTTAAAAAATGATAAAACATTAATTTTTTAAAATCTTTTTTGGCAACCCTTTCTAGCGCTCAAACATGCTTCGACTGCATATGAAGCATTGTTCCCAAGGATTGAGAAAGGAATACATTTTTTATTCTAAGAAGTAGCATAGGAGTTTTAAATTCAGGTTATAAAATCCTTAAACAATCAAAATCCCATAACTAAGTTTACAAATTTCAATCAGGCATTTTCTTTTTCTTTCTTTCTTTTTTTTTTTTTTTTTTGGTAGAGATATGGTCTCACGCTGTTGCCCAGGAGCAACAGGATGGAGTGCAGTGGTGTGATCCTGGCTCACTTTTTCCTTGAACTCCTGGGCTCAAGCAATCTTCCCACCTCAGCCTCCCTAGTAACTGGAACTAATCTTTAAAAAGTTTTTGTGGAGACAGTCTCACTACATTGCTCAGGCTGGTCTTGAACTCCTGGCCACAAGCTGTCTTCCCACCTTGGGCTCCCAAAGTGTTGGGTTTACAGGTATGGGCCACCACACCTGGCCCAGGCACATTTTTAAAAAGAGAATACTAACTACTTATTTAAAGTTGTATTATTCATGTGGAATCTTTATGGCAAGTACTTTATGCTATGTTTGAAATTGTACAAAGTTTACTGAGATGTTTGCAATGCTTTCATTTGATGAAATATGACTTGTATTGAGTGATTTTTATGGGGGAATTTCAAGTGACTTATTTGTCAAATCTTTACACTTCAATTACGAGAGACAATCTGCTTCCAAAAACTAACTGTCAAGAAGTGTCAACACAATAATGATAATAAGAGCAATTAAGAGCTAGGGCTTCAGAGTCAAACTGGCTTACATCCCGACTTTCACAAACGGTGGGACCTATGCCTCCATACCTCAGTTTTCTCATGTAAATACATCTCCTTCACTGGTTTATTGTGGGGATTAAATGACTTAATACATATAAAGTGCTTAGAACAGACTTCAATAAATGTTAGCTAATATTATTATTATTCATCACTATTATTACACATTTTCATAAAAGGCTCAAAATTTAACTTCCCACCTCTTTCTCTTCTTACTAATGAAATATACGTCATACAATCACAAAAATGTTGTACATTACTGTACTGAATTGCTGGCTTTTAATTTATTTTTATCTTTTTTTTTTTTTTTTTTTTTGAGACAGAGTTTCACTCTGTTGCTGAGGCTGGAGTGCAGCAGTGCGATCTCGGCTCACTGCAACCTCCACCTCCTGGGTTCAAGAAATTCTTCTGCCTCAGCCTCCTGAGTAGCTGGGGCCACAGGTGTGCACCACCATGCTCGGCTAATTTTTTTCTTTTTTGTTTTTTTTAGTAGAGACGGGGTTTCACTGTGTTAGCCAGGATGGTCTCGATCTCCTGACCTCGTGATCCGCCCGTCTCGGCCTCCCAAAGTGCTGGGATTACAGGCTTGAGCCACCGCGCCCGGCCTAATTTTTATCTTTTTAGTAGAGACGAAGTTTCACCATGTTGGCCAGGCTGGTCAGGAACTCCTGACCTCAGGTCCACCTGCCTCAGCCTCCCAAAGTGCTGGGATTCCAGGTGTGAGCCACCATGCCTGGCCACTGGCTTTTAATTTTAACATAAACTGTTTTGTTCTAATTTTCTATTAAAAAATCAACTGGATTTTAGTATTTATATTTTATATAACATTCTATTTTTCATTAAACTGCCAGTATATTTTTAAATTACATACATATTTTACATATATATGTGTGTGTGCACTGACGAATATAAATACATACTAAACAGTACATATATATACCAAAAAGTACGAGTCTTCAGGGAATCACAATGTTTTAAAAGGAAAAAAAGACAATGAAAGTTGGATTAGGAACTAGCCCTAATACTGTTTTTTTTAATCTAAATATCATATCTCACATATATTTTAATTCACAAAAGACATCTGGGCCGGGCGCGGTGGCTCAAGCCTGTAATCCCAGCACTTTGGGAGGCCGAGACGGGCGGATCACGAGGTCAGGAGATCGAGACCATCCTGGCTAACATGGTGAAACCCCGTCTCTACTAAAAATACAAAAAAAAACTAGCCGGGCGAGGTGGCAGGCGCCTGTAGTCCCAGCTACTCGGGAGGCTGAGGCAGGAGAATGGCGTAAACCCGGGAGGCGGAGCTTGCAGTGAGCTGAGATCCGGCCACTGCACTCCAGCCTGGGCGACAGAGCGAGACTCCGTCTCAAAAAAAAAAAAATAAAAATAAAAAAATAAACCAGATTATCTTAACTCACACAATAAGGGTTATCCTGGGCTAATGAACTAAGTCTACTCAACCAGAACTCATGAAAGCATTAGAATCCACCATGAGTTTGCCTGGGGTCATTTTGAAACTCCACTAATCTAGAAATGTGACAACACAGTTTGCTGACTTTTCTCTGAAATAATTAAAATTGTTGTTATGGAAATTCTTTATTGTTTCTTATCTAAAAGACAGGTGAATGTAGCAGATAAAATGTAGCAGCTGAGCTTTTGGGAGCTAGGGATCCCTAAAAATTTTGCTTTCTTTGTCATATTTATAACAGTAGCCCTTTGTTAAGTCCCAGTAGAATACATTGGATAATGATGAAAAAAATGTTTATTTCTCCAGGAAGTAGTCCTTTGGCCTAATTTGCTTACTATATCATTTACACTTACCAGGAATATGAATAGCTTATCAAAATGCCACGCTCAGACTAAAAAAGCACTGCTCCAAAGAACTAAACTCTAATCAATAAGTCCTACAAAATATGTAAAAACTTAAACCTAAAGGAAAGGAGATCACCCATTCTATCTACATCAACACTACTTAAAGCAAAAAGAATCGGTTTCTCTTATATATACTGACCTCATTTTATCTTTTGTGAAAAACCTAGAAGATAGGTATATTCATCCTTTACAGTTTACAAAACTGCATCTCAGAGAGGTTAGATAATATGCCCAAAGTTACAACGTTAGTAAGATAAAGACACAGGACTTGAGTTCATGACTTTCTGACTAACCAGTTAATGATAAGGAAGCCACTGCAGATATTTCTCTGTGTTCTAATCCTCCAGCAACAGTGTACGCAGCCATGGGCACGAGGATGATAGAACCAAGGTGTATCATCAGTGTTCCCTCTCAGCTCCTTTCATGCCCAACACTGGAACCCAGTAAACTGGATTCAAGTTATTTTTGAACACAATTTATTGCTCAAGAATGGAAATAGCTCCTTCCCAGGTTTCACCTCTGATTCATAAGTGAACTATCTCTGCACTATCTTCTGTTACTCAATAAATGAACAAATATGGCTGGGCACGGTGGCTCACGCCTGTAATCCCAGGACTTTGGGAGGCCGAGGTAGGCGGATCACCTGAGGTTGGAAGTTCAAGACCAGCCTGACCAACATGGAGAAACCCTGTCTCTGCTAAAAATACAAAATTAGCTGGGCATGGTGGCGCAAACCTGTAGTCCCAGCTACTCGGGAGGCTGAGACAGAAGAACTGCTTGAACCCAGGAGGCAGAGGTTGCGGTGAGCCAAGATCGCACCATTGCATTCCAGCCTGGGTAACAAGAGACAAATTTCATCTCAAACAAATAAATAAATAAATAAAATGAACAAATATTTTCTGAAGATCCAGAAAAGTAATCATATCATAAATTGCCTTGTTTATAAGTACCAATATAAAACAGTGTGGAAGAAATAAGAGACCACTTAAAACTTTAGTACCTGCTGCCGGAATG
Source organism: Papio anubis (assembly GCF_008728515.1). Taxonomy (NCBI): domain Eukaryota; kingdom Metazoa; phylum Chordata; class Mammalia; order Primates; family Cercopithecidae; genus Papio; species Papio anubis. The sequence continues at coordinate 99,306,533 of NC_044984.1, forward strand.
CTCTTGCTTTATAACACATTATTTCACCTATTTACATTAAGATCATCCTTTATTAGTCTATGAGCTTTTGCTACAAAACTCTGCATATTACCTACACAGTATTGGACAAAATGTAAGTGTTCACCAACTACAAGCTGAAAGGAGGAATGAACAAAATGATGGTGAGCTAAACTTTTTTTTTTTTTTAAGACAGAGTTTCGCTCTTGTTTCCCGGGGTGGAATGCAATGGCGCAACCTCGGCTCACCACAATCTCTGCCTCCTGGGTTCAAGCAATTCTCCTGCCTCAGCCTCCTGAGTAGCTGGGATTACAGGCATGCGCCACCACGCCTGGCTAATACTGTATTTTTAGTAGGGACGAGGCTTCTCCATGTTGGGCAGGCTGGTCTCAAACTCCCGACCTCAGGTGATCCGCCTACTTCAGCCTCCCAAAGTCCTGGGATTACAGGCGTGAGCCACCGTGCCTGGCTGGTACACTGAACCTTTAAGAAAAGGTAAGATTTAGAGAAATTGGCTGGGCGCGGTGGCTCAAGCCTGTAATCCCAGCACTTTGGGAGGCCGAGACAGGAGAATGGCGCGAACCCGGGAGGCGGAGCTTGCAGTGAGCGGAGATCTGGCCACTGCACTCCAGCCTGGGCGACAGAGCGAGACTCCGTCTCAAAAACAAAACAAAAAAAAACAAAAAAAAAAAAAAAAAAAAAAAAAGATTTAGAGAAATTGAGGGGAGGCTGGGAGGGGAGAGACGGAAAAGTGCCTTTCAATGAGGTGAACGGTAATCAGGCAGAAAATGATGGGAAAATGGGAAGATATGAAGAGAAGATTCAATATGACCAAGCAGCAAAATGAGAAACTTGGGGAAGACATGGAATGCCTGACTAGGGGGCTTAGGACTTTGTTTTCTAAATTAGGACAGTTGTTTTTAAACTTCCATTTATTCATTGATTTTAATTTTGAGACAGGGGCTCTGATATGCTTTGGTTGTGTCCCCACCCAAATCTGATCTTGAATTGTAATCCCCATAATCCCCACGTGTCCAGAAAGAGACCTGGACGGAGGTAGTCGGATCATGGGGGTGGATTCCCCCACGCTGTTCTCGTGAAAGTGTGTGAGTTCTCATGAGATCTGATGGTTTTATAAGGGACTGTTCTGCCTTCGCTCCTCACACTTTTCTCTCTCTTGTTGCCATGTAAAGAAGGCCCTTGCTTCCCCTTTGCCTTCCACCACGACTATGAGTTTCCTGAGGCCTCCGCATGCAGAACTGTGAGTCAATTAAACCTCTTTCCTTCATAAATTAGCCAGTCTTGGGTATTTCTTTATAGCACTGTGAGAATGAACACAGTCTCACTACTTTTCCCAGGGTGGGTCACGAACTCCTGAACTCAAGCCATCCTCCCACCTCAGTCTCCTGAGGTAGTTGGGACTACAGGAACTGTGGTTGGCTAAACCTTTATTTTCAATGCAGAGGAACCCTTTATTTAAATTAAACCCTATGTGAAATCCTAACAAATAAAACAGTTTTGTAAAAGCAAAGTAGTACCCATTGAAGCACCCTGGTTTCCAACCACTGGGTCCCCATGTTATCCAACTTGAGAAGACCCTGAAACTCCTCCTCACAGTTTAAAAACCACTGGATTAGAAAAAGATCTGCAAGGCAAATACCAAAGTGCTCAAAGCATTTACCTCTAAGGAACTGGGTATGCCTAGATTGAAGTGGCTGGGGGAGGGGTAAGCAGTAATATAAGCAAGATTGAAATACCATTTTCACTTTTTTTGATTCTGCATATTTTTATATTATTTGAACTTCTCTTTAAATTGAGTACTTTTTACTTTTTGATTTAAAAAGTAATTAACAGGAAGAAACTACTGCTCTATAAAAGAATTTTTAACGGTTAAACTTTTTCAAATGGATTGCCATATTTTAGTAAATAATTTCCCTATAGCAGGACATTATTTGGCTAAATTACATTGCAATGAAAATGAATATCTCTGTGCCTAATACTTTCCCACATTTAGAGTTATTTCCTTAGGAGAAATTTATACAAGTTAACAGTTTCCATTTAGTTCTACAATGTACTGCTTAAAATAAGACTCTGAGGAATATAAAAAGATAAAATTCTCTGAGTGCTTTTTAAAAGCCATCCCATATTAGCAAAATTTGATTTTGGCATTCCAGTTTAAGATACATAAACCCTAACTTAAAAATTAATGAGCAAAATTTTCACAAATCAAAAATTTAGTAAGATAAATTGAATCAGAACTGAAATTTCCTTATCTTTCATGAACTTTTCATAACTTATTTTACCACTGATCAGAACCAAACACTGAAAGAATTCTTCCTTTATGGTTGGGTTTCACAATTTACTTCTGTGAAGTCATAATACTGTGACAGAAGAATCATTCATTCTCTGGCAACAAACTGACATCATTAAATTCTTATTTGTAAATTCTTTAGGCTATATGGATGTTCTATTTTCATTTGTAAGAACAAAATCTATTTACCGTTGACTCTTCATTAAGCTCATATGATTGATATATTTTCATCCATTTAGGTTGGTGCATAAGTAATTGCAGTTTTTGTCATTACTTTTAATTGCAAAAACTGCAATTACTTTTGCACCAACCTAATAATTTATTCCTTTTGTCCTTAGCCATTTTTCTAAAACTGCCTTTGGGTGAGTGCTCAGAGAATGCCTCTAAATTTGAACAAAACAGAAATGGTTTCTGGATTGGCTGCTCCTGTGAGCAATCTGTGTCACTGCCCTGTACTCCCTGGGAGAAGAAACATCAAAACCACAATGTTCATTGTCCTTTTTATTATCTCTACTACTGTTTCGATATAAGAATGACCTTTGTTAAATTATCTTTTAATAAATGTATGCAATTCTATCACTAAGATGATTTCAACTGAGAAAAAAAATTTGAATGAAAACTTTTTCTTTGTCCCAAAGCAGACATTACTAGAAACAGCAACGTCATGTCTACTACTGCATAACGTTCTTCATATTAAAGGTAGTTAGACTCTATCAACGAAGATTTGCTTAGTCTCTATGGTGAGCCAGGCACTATACTAGTTGCCAGAGAAATCTGTTCTCACAGACCTTTTGGTCTTGGTGCAAAGGTACTTAGGCAAACGAATCTTTATGAACTGGGAGATTCCAATAACAAAAACAGTAGGAAGATTTTTTACAAGAAATAGATTGGAACCAGGTTTTGGAATACCTGTAATGCTGGGCCAATGAATTTGAAATTTACATTCGAGTTAAGAAAGACCAGGTACTCAAAGAGATCTTTTTCTAAAGATCTCTAATCAGCCCCCATTAGAACTTTTCAATAGCTTGTTATTTCCACTAATATAAATCCAAATTCTTTAACAACATTAACTAAATCCTGCATAAACACCCCTACTTACTCCTACAATCCAGTAAGTATCTGAGTGACACACCCTGATTTTCTACTGTATTTCTTTAAAAAAAAAAAAATCTGGATTACAACTCACTAATTTGCTTCCACAATCTACTAGTAGGTGCCTGCAGTTAAAGAAAAAAATATGTCACTTTAGTGTACCACATTCGCACACCTCTTGGCCTTTCCACATGTTCTTTTTGCTCAAAACACTTTTGGTCAACCTCACTCTTCCCTTTTACCTAGCTACTTCCTATTCAACTTAAGATCTCAGCTCTTAAACATCATGTCCCTGGCCCTCATAGATAAGTTCCCCTTCTTCTGTCGTTCCAAAGCACTCTACACTTAACCAATGCTTATTATGCTTTATTGTAATGGAACTTGTACTAATTGTTTTTCTAGGTAGTAAACTAGAGCAAGGACCCATTCTTGTTCATCACAGAATCCCAAAGCCTAGCCCAGTGCCTGTTATGTATTAGACATTCCATAAATATTTAACCAGTACTGGTAAAACAAGGAAATATACTTGAATAATCTATATATTTAACCACACAGTAAAATAATCACTCAAAAGTTTCTAAGAGATTTAGCTATTTCCAAGGAAAATATATAGTCAGTTCATTTTTATAAATGGTGAATTAGTTCCTAGGCTAGCCTACAAAACACTATTTTCCATAACATACTTAACTATGAGAGGATGGCTGTTTACTTCTCTCTGCAATGACAACAGAACTTGCACTCCTCTAAGTAGGAGAAAACAAGATTAAAGGAACAATTTTCTTTCTCTCCACCCCCATCACTGGTTCCTCCCGCAGGAAAGTGACTTATCTAATTGCTAGGATAGGTATAAAGGTCAACTTTTCAGACAGGCTCCACCCCTGAGCTCTCACTGGCTCTCTTGGACTTGCTGTGCCCTCAAGGACAGAAAGTTTTCCTTTCCATTGTAACTCCTACAAGATAAGCTCCTTAGGACAGGACTTTCCCTTCCATTTCCTGGTGCAACAGTTTCATCTGGGTAGGTAAATTAAGAAAGAACAGTAAGCATGGGTCTAAGCTCAGTTCCCCAGTCTAGCTTTATCAGAAATGAAAATTACACTACTATTTTAATAGTATTTAAATCCTCATCTGGCTTGAGTCTGATCTCAATTTGACTAGAATCTGGAGAGAAAAGGGGTGTAACTAGCACACTTGAAAGCTTCAACACGAACAACAGTAATCCCAGTCTGATTTCCGGGTCCTAGAACAGTTAGCATGGAGAAGCAGGCGGGCAAAAGGGAAGAGGGATCAAATGAAGGAAAAGGTTCCCACTTTTCCTATTCAGACATTTTTCTTGGGCAAAAATGTCTAAATAAATCGAATCTGTCTTTATATCCTACAACCTTTCCTTCCAAATTGTTTCAGTCTTGCTTTTCTTTTCTCATGTTTCAGATCCCTCACGCTATCTGAAGCTTTCCATTTTTAACATCCTCACTTTCAGAAATAGGGCAAATTTTGCCCAAAATTCCAAAATGTTCCATGATCCCATAATACTTACATCTCCTATCCCTCCTCAAATCAAAACTCCCACTTCCTTAGTGTAGCTAACCAAGAAGAAAGCAATCTGATTAAATCTATTCACATTAAAATAGAGTAACTGACAGTTCTAGTCATTTACATCTAAATAGTTCTATATTTGTTATTTTTAAGCTAAATAAATCTAACTACAGTACGTTCAGAGAGAAGAAAAGAGGTCTCTACCCTCATCTACCATAAAAGAGACAGGTCAGCTGTGACCATCACTTCTCAGGGATATCTCCATGTCGTTTCCCAATTGTCACTGCCCTCTACTTTCAGTCCTTCCCAATAAGAGCCACTAAAAACTCCAGGAGGCAGAGAAGGACAATTTGGGAAAACATCTGTAGCTGCAGGATATTTGTACATCATTGAGTAAGTTGGTAACAATCAATATTAGGTTGGATAGTTGATATTTTCAATATGTTTGATAATAATTTCATTAGTTAAAACAAAGTGGAAACACATTTTGGGTTATAAACCTGAAATTACCAGCCTCATTCTTCTAAATAAAGGCAGGGGCATAAAAGGGTTAATTTGTACATCTATCATTTTGTCCTGTATAGGTTGATGAGCAGAGTAAGGCTGTGCTTCACATGCTTTTTATCAGTTGCTTACCTATTATTTCCATTGGAAAACCTTTACTTGTATTTCCATAAAGTTTTGGAAATTGGGAAGTATACTTTTAAACAATGACAAAGATTCTTTTCTTGACGAAATTTTACTCAGGCCCCTGAACCTTCTCCTAGGCCCATCTGCACGCTTCCTTGTAAAATGCGGTTTTATCAAAGAACCTTGCTAAGTCAGTTTAGCAAGAGCCCCTGACTCTTGGCCCTCGCTTTTTTTTTTTTTTTTTTCCTCGAGTTGAGACAAAGTTTTGCTCCGTCACCCCAGGCTGGAGTGCAGTGACGTGATCTCAGCTCACTACAACCTCCACCGCCTCCTGGGTTCAAGCAATTCTCCTGCCTCAGCCTTCCGAGTAGCAGAGATTACAGGCGCCCGCTACCACACCAGGCTAATTTTTTATTTTTAGTAGAGACAGGGTTTCACCGTGTTGGCCAGTCTGGTCTAGCACTCCCAACCTCAGGTGATCAGCCCGCCTCGGCCTCCCAAAGTGCTGGGATTAGAAGCATGAACCACTGCACCCAGCCGGCCCTGGCTTTCTGATTACCCTTGCTACCTGATTAACCTCACAATCTGATTAGGTTCCTCATCTTCCACTGTCCCCCAGGTGGTGTCTGATCACTCTGGCCTCTCTTCAGCAAGAATCCTGTTAGGTTGGTTTGGTCTGAATATCCATTACCCCCGATGTTTCCTCTCAGTACTTTTCTGTCCACTGACCATAACACTGCTCCTTGGCTATAAATTCCCATTTGCCCATGCCATATTCAGAATTGAGCCTAGTCTTCCTCCCACACTGCAAAATCTCATTCCATGGTCCCCTCACCTATCACAGTCGTCCTGAATAGACTTCTTTACCACGCTTTAACAAGTATCATTGGATAACTTTTTTCTTTAACAACAATCATATTAGATCAGTGGAAAATTGAATTCCTGGGAGGTAACATCAGGTCTTTTTAGGTGTTTTTTGCTATGAAAGACCTGATGGTGAATTTGTGTGCACTCAGAAATTAACCATGAAATAAGCACAGCAGCATTCATTTAGCTGTAAGTGGCTCTTAACCTTTGTGCCATCAAAAATAGTTATTTACCACCCACACGTGAACATAATTGTAATAAAAACTACACTGCACAAACTTAAGAAAACAAGATTCTCCACTTTACTGAGAAGTTAAACATATAAAAATTTGAGTAATTTGTTCTTGCCATTTATTGTTAGTTTGTTCAGCTGGCCACCAATATAAATTACTTGCAATTAAAGTGATAACAGGGATTTTCAAATTGAGCATAGAATATATGAAAGTACCAATTAAGGGTGGTCTCTCTTGACTCCAGTCAGGAATATGCCTTCTGTAGCCTTGCTCAAAACACCAGGGCAGTAAATGTAAAGGGGCAGTAAGATGTCCAAGAATGAACAGGTAGGGTATTCTTACAGACTGAAGTGGCACTTATTCAACCTTTACCCAATAGTAAGCATTAAATTTTTCAGTATCAGATTGGCTGGATTTTTTTCAAGTCAGTGCCAGTATCCAAACCTATTAATAGAATTTTTTTCCATAAAGGAACAATAAAACTCAATAAAAAGTGAAGCAACCCAGACTGACCGCGGTGGCTTATGCCTGTAATCCCGGCACTTTGGGAAGCCGAGGTGGGCAGATCACCTGAATTCAGGAGTTGGAGACCAACCTGGCCAACATGGTGAAACCATGTCTCTACTAAAAATACAAAAATTAGCCAGGCAAAGTGGTGCATGCCTGTAGTCCCAGCTACTCGGGAGGCTGAGGTAGGAGAATCGCTTGAACCCCGGAGGTGGAGGTTGCAGTGAGCCAAGATTGCACCACTGCACTCCAGCCTGGGTGACAGACTGAGAGTCTCCAAAATAAATAAATAAATAAATAAGTAAATAAAAAGAAAAAGCCAAGCAACCCAATTAAAATATGGGTAAAAGATATGAACAGACATTTTCTCCAAAGAAAATATATGAATGGCCAATAAGCACATGAAAAGATGCTCAGCATCTCCATTCATTAGACAAATGCAAATCAAAACCACAAAGAGATACCATTCCACACTCACTAAGATGGCTATAATAAAAAATAACCAGTAAAAAGTAACAAGCCTTGGGGAAGATGTGAAGAAATTGGAACCCTCATACACTGCTTGGTGGGAATGTAAAATGGTACAGCTGCTTTGCTTGGCAGTTCCTCAAAAAGTTAAACACAGAGCAATTGCCCTCCTAGGTATATACCCAAGAGCACTGAAAACACATGTCCACAAAAACCTGTACACAAATGTGCATAGCAGCATTACACACAATGGCCAAAAACTGGAAACAACCCAAATGTTCACTAACTGATGAATAAACAAATGTGGTACACTGATACAACAATATTAATATGCTAAAAAGTAAAGTACTGATACATACTACAACATGAGTGAAACTTGAACACATTACGGTATGTGAAAGACGCCAGACCAAAAAGCCACATATTGTACGCTTCCATTTATATGAGATTTCCACAACAGGCAAACCCACAGAAACAGCAAGTAGATTAGTGGTGGCTAGTGGGGTGGGGTCAAGGGGAAATGAGGAGTGACTACTAAGAGAGACAGGGTTTCTTTTGGGGATGATGATCTGGATAGTGGTCATATTTGGAAAACTTTGTGAATATATTAAAAGCCACACTTTAGAAGAATGAGTTTTATGGCATGTGATGTACATCTCAATTTACAAATTGTCCACTACAAAAAAAGATGACATATATACGTAATATACATATCAATGTATATAGGTAGCACATACATATGTGTCATCTCTCTCTATAAATGAGCATTTGGGCTTTTAAAATTGAGATATCCTCCATATACATAAAGAGAAGAATGAAAGAACAGCGTGACGGGGCCCTCGCGGAGCCCTGAACAGGCATATGGGGTGTGCCCGAGCCAGCCTCGCAGCATCTCCATCCCAGCTCACCTTCAGCCATCACTCAGTCAACCACCCGCCGCCTGCCCCTGCCTTGGGCGCCCGAGACCGCTCATCCGCGGCGGCCGCGGAGCAGCTCCCCATCGCCCGATGTGGGGCAGGCGCGGGGGCCTTGGCTCGGGCGCTACCCGGCGGCCCCGGGAGGCGTCCGCAGGGGGCACGGCGACTCGGGCGGGACCGCTCCCACCGCTCCCCGCGCCCCCGCCGCCGGGTCCCGAGCCCAGGCCTCTCGGCCCCACCTCCCTCCTGCACCTGGGATGCGCCCGAACGCGGTGCAGCGGCTGAAGCCGAGACTTCCCCTCCACGGTCACCTGTGCCGGAGCGCGGCGGCGGCAGCGGCCGGTGTGAGGAGAAGGGTCCCTGTCTCCTCAGACCGGACCGAGACACCCGGGGCGGGGGATGGAAGGGGCATTCACCTAGTCCCCAGCACCGGTGGTGGCGGGGAGGACAGCGGCTCCCAGCCCACGGCTCCTTCCTGCTCCCGCGCCTCCTCGGTCGGCGGCGTCTCCGAGCTGACAGCCCGGCCGCTGGCGCCCGCGGCCCCCTGACTCCCTGCCGCCCCGCCCCCGCGCGGCAGTCCCGCGCAAGCGCAGCCGCGCCGCCGCCGGGGAAGCCCGGGCCTTGGTGATGTGGCCCGCGGGGCGGCAATCTGGAGCGACAGCGCCGCCCCGCCCGGACCCCGGCCGCGCCCTGGCAGACAGCTGTCGGGAACGGGGGCGCTGGACGACGGCGAGGGGGCAGTTTTCTGGGGATCCTGCCCAGGAGAGAAGGGCTGTGGCGTCCTTCGGCAGCCCTCTTCCCCACCAGCCCACGCACGCCCACTTCACCGCCTGCTCCAAGGTCCGAACCCCCGAATCCATGACTCATGATTTCTCTTCTCAGACCAGCGGCCTGTTTTTGGCTGAGGTCACATTTCTTGCAGACAGGGCTTAAAACCGAAGCACGTGTCTTTCGGCCCGGCAGCGCATAGTGTGGGCAGTGCAGGAGCCGAGAAGGGCAGGGACCACCGCCGAAGGGGTGAGGTTTAGGGCAGCCCCGTAGCACCCTCCCCGTGCCAGGCAGGTGTAGGCGCCAAGCACACGGGGCGCTGAGGAGTTGGCTGGGGTGCCAGGCTTTTCAAGTTTCCCCACACTTGCTTTTAAACCTAGATCAAACTGATCCAAAGTCTGCAGGTAAATCCAAGAGCTCATTTATTTTATTTACAAAACTATTTATTGAGCATCTACTGTGTATGATTCAGGGAATGAGACACACCCCAGGGATACTACAGTGAACAAAAGCAAGGTGTTGGTACGAAGCCTGTTACTTTACAAATTACACAGCTATTGCTAGGATTGGTGGCTCATGCCTGTAACTTCAACACTTTGGGAGGACCAGGCGAGAGGATCGCTTGAGGCCAGGAATTTTGAGACCAGCCTGGGTAAACACAGAGAGACCCGAAGTAGCTAGGAGACTGAGGTAGGAGGATCGCTTGAGCCCAGGAGTTCAAGGCTGCAGGGGGCTGTGATCACATCAGTGCACTCCAGTCTGGGACACAGAGTGAGACCTTGTCTCTAAAACAACTCAAAATGACACAGCTAATGATACTCTTTTCCTCAAATCAAAGCCTCTACCAATTCCAACCCACACCAGTGATTTAGTAGCAGCTTTTTCTGGTGCTGAAGGACACCGGCATACATGTATCCAGGTTTTGTTTTTTGTTTTTTGTTTTTTGTTGTTGTTTTTTTTCCCCCCTTATCCTTTGCAATCAGACTCTGAGCTTTAACCTTCACCTTCAGGGTGAAGGGTGCGTCCGTATCACTCTTGGCCATCTGCAGTCATGCTTTTTATAATGGTTCATCCTGGTGTTCCTCACCACCTAAAAATGAAAGTATAATTGCAAGGAATATGGAAAAGCAATGTTTTGACTGCATTTCCAACTGGTTTTTGTTCTGGTTGTTTTTTGAATTGCAGATCATTAGAAAGTAGCTGCTCTTGAAAGTCTGGCAGAAGTTCCACCCGGTAAGTGTTCCTCCCCTGAGTGTGTAGTCTTTCAAGATTTCTACACAAAGCATATACGGAAGCCAGCCTCTCTTGGTTTTGAAAATTCTTCCATTTTTTTCTGAGCGAGCTGGTGGTTTCTACTGTCCTTCAGAGCATTACATGGCATGTGGCAGGCTTATATTCTTCATTCAGTACCGCAAAGTAGTACTTTGGAGTTATGTTAAGCTTCAAGTTGGAATTCAAATTTAAATCAAATTTCAGCCCTGCAAATAACTCACATTGGAATCGGATGAGGAAATGCCCCCTTGTGAAAAACAGGGTCCTAATGGGTGCAGACAACAACAATCCCATTGCTACTTCATCTCCCGTCTGACAGCTGGCAACTTCAAATGTGAAGCAAGTGGCTTGGAATGAGGCTGTGTAGTAATGCTGTTGTGATTGCTGGAAAAAAGCCTGAGAGTTATAAGAGTGTATAACAAAGGAGCCTGTCTGTGCTAGGGGGTAAGAAAGATCTCCTTGAGGAAGTGACATTAAATCTCAGCCTTGAAGAATAAGGAGTTAGGGCAGGCAACAGAGAGAAGGGGGTGGGGTGGGCAGTGCATTTAGCTGTGGAAACTGCAGTTTTGAAGGCCCTTTGGTAGGAAGGGGTTCTGTGAAGGCTTTGGGAAAAGGCCACTGTGCTTAGACTGAGAGAGCTACCTGGGAAGGAGAGGTGGGTGGGCCCTTGAGGGTCAGGTTAAGGACTTTGGGCTTAATCCTAAAGACAAAAGAAGCCAATGAAGAGTTGAAAAGGTCCATCTGGACATGAGAAATTGCATTTGTAAAAGATGATCCCGGACGCGGTGGCTCACGCCTGTAATCCCAGCACGTTGGGAGGCTGAGGTGGGAGGATCACTTGAGGCTAGGAGTTTGAGACCAGCCTGGGCAACATTGCAAGACCCCCAGATCCCCAGACCCCCATCTCTACAAAAATAAAATAAAATTAGCCAGGCTTGGTGGCACGCACCTGACTGAGCCCAGGAGTTCGAGGCTGCAGTGAGCTATGATCATGCCTCTGCATTCCAGCGTGGGCAGCGGAGTGTGAGACCCCGTCTCTTAAAAAAAAAATAAAGATTATTCCGGCTGCAAAGTGGAGAATGAATAAGAAAGGTGCAACAGAGGATGTGTGACAACCAGTTTGCAGGCAATGGAGATTAGGAGACGATGGTGGATTGAAGATACAGGTCAGGTATAGAACTGTAAGGATTTGATCGAATGCATGGAAGATAGAGGCAAAAAAAGTGTAAAAAAATTACTCCCAAGTTTCTAACTTGAGCTTATGCCATTTTCTGACTTGGGAAATGTGGAGGAGGAGATCAGAAGGGGACAATTTTGAGTGGCTTTAGATATGTTGAGTTTGATACCTCTATGAGACATTCAAGTGAAGATACTGACTCTGTTTGAAAAATAAATCTGCAACTCAAAGTAGAGATCTGGATTGAGATGAATCAAAACTAAATTTTAGGAGAGCGTGTAAAATGAACTGTTCATAAGAATTTAACCTCTAAACTTCAGAGAAAACCTGAGCAGATGGGGTGTCGTGGCTCACGCCTGTAATTCAGCACTTTTGGGAAGCCGAGGCAGGTGGATCACTCGAGGTCAGGAGTTCGAGATCAGCCTGGCCAACATGGTGAAACCCTATTTCTACTAAAAATACAAAAATTAGCCAGGTGTGGTGGCATGAGCCTTTAGCCCGGCTACTCAGGAGGCTGAGGTATGAGAATTGCTTGAACCTGGGAGGTGGAGGTTGCAGTGAGCCAAGATCACGCCACTGCACTCCAGCCTGGGTGACAGAGTGAGACTCCATCTCAAAAACAAAAACCTGAGCAGAAGCAAAGGGAATCTAATATTTACTATGTATGAGACACTTCGCATAGATTATTTTCTTTAATCCTGATACTCTATAAAATGATATTATAATCCCATTTTACATATGAGGAAACCGAGGGTTAAATCCTTGCTCAAAGTTACTCAAATTCCCAAGTCCTACCTCAGACCCATTAAATAAGAATCTCTGTGGGTATTCCTGGTGATTACTGAGGTTCAAGAACCACCATGTGGCCTACTTAAAAGTGGTCCCACAAACCATATAAAATGCCCATAAAGAAAATTAACTAGAGAAAAACCATAATTCAGGGCACATGCAGCCCATGCAGCCAACGTTCCAGACACGTGTGCTAGTTTCTGCCCCTACCCCCATTATCAGTGCCCTTCCTGGGAATCTCTACAATATTCATTTGTTCGTTCATTCAACAAGTAGCTATTGTGGGCCTCTTTTGTGCCAAATATAAATCATCATTCATTCATTTATAAATATTTTTTGAGCACTTAGCTAAATGCCATGCTCTGTCCTATGCTCTGGGAATACAGTATCGAACAACATAAAGGAATGCCTGCCTTACAGCGTTCATGTTCAAATGGGGAAAGACAATAAACAACTAATAAATAAGCAAATATATATCTAGGTATATGGTGATAACTACTATGAAAAGAAATAGAGTTAAAGAGTTATAACTGAGAGTTTGGGGGCAGGGGTGGGGAAGGTGTGGAGAGGAGCAGGGACTGTTTTATATAAAGTAATCCAGGGAGACCTTGATGGCTTGAACAAAAAGGAGTGAGGGAGTGGTAATGATATCTGGGGAAAGTACAGCAAGCACAAAGGTCCTAAGACAGGAGTGTGTATGTTGTGTTTAAGAGACAGCAAGGAGTCTCCTGTGTCTGTAGTGAAGTAATCAAGTGGTTGAGATGAAGCAAAATTAAATTTGCAGGCCAGGTGCTGTGGCTCATGCCAGTAATCCCAACACATTGGGAGGCCGAGGTGGGTGAATCACTTGAGGTCAGGAATTCGAGACCAGCCCGGCCAACATGGTGAAACCCCGTCTCTAACAAAAATACAAAAATTAGCCGAGCCTGGTGGTGCGTGCCTGTAGTCCCAACTACTTGGGAGGCATGAGAATCGCTTGAACCCGGGAGGCGGAAGTTGCAGTGAGCCAAGATTGTACCACTGCTCTCCAGCCTGGGCAACAGAGCGAGACTCCAGGAATAAAAAAAGAAAAAATTAGATTTGCAGATGCAGTCAGAGAAGTGGCTAGGGGCAGCGCTTGCAGGCCATTGGCTTTGACTCTGAGCAAGGTGAGGGCCGCTAAAAGGATCTCAGTGGAAGTGGCCCACTCTGGCTTAGGTTTCAGTGGGATCACTGTGGAGAGCCAAGTGCGGAAGCCAGGGCAGAAGCAGGAAGACCCCTGAGGAGGCTTTTGTAATAATCCCGATGAGAGGGATGGTAGCCTAGCCCAGGGTGGGCACTGAGGAAAAGCACTGGACTCTGATACATTTGTTTGAGAGTAGAGCTGAAATACAGGATTTCCTAATGGATTAAATGTAGAGTTCAGCAGGGAGAGAGGAGTTAAAGATGCCTCCAAGGTTTTTGGCTCAGGCAGCTAGAAGAATGGAATTCGCATTTGCTGCAGTGGAAATGACTGTGAGAATAAAGTCTTGAGGCAAGTATGAGATCACCTACTGAGGGTTTACCGTTCTAACCGCCTTGTCTCTATGAACTCCTTCAGTACTCATGACAGCTCTCTAAGACAGGTACTATTTTCATTCCTGTTTTATAGATGCGGAATAGAGGCTTTACCCTACAATGTACCTCAGATTCCATGTCTGTAAAATGAGAATAATACTCCTGAGTTTACAGCTGCATTGCCTATCAGGGAAGCCAGATAATTAGATAAACAATATAATATCAACAGTGATGGTCGGGAAAGTCTGAGGGGCTATAGTTACACAAAACAGAAGCATCATTCCAAGTTTGGAGGTGGGGGCAGAAAAACATCAGGGAAGACTTCTAAGAGGATGTAATATTAGACTAAGAGCTAAAGAATCAATAGTCATGCTGCTGTGCTTTGAATGTGTCCCCCAAAGCTCATGTGTTGGCAGATTAATTCCTGATACAACAGTGTTGAGAAGTGGGTGATTAAGAGATGATTAGGTCATGAGAGTTCTGCCCTCCTGAAAAGATTGTTATCTTGGGAGTGGGCTCATTATCACGAGAGTGGGTTTGTTATAAAACTGAGTTCCGCCTTCTCTTGCACACATGCATGTTTGCTCTTTCACATACATATGCGTGCATGCATGCACACACACACACACACACACCCCGCTTTGTGATGCCTTCTGCCATTTTATGAAGCACCAAGGAGGCCGTTGCCAGATACAGCCTCCCAATCTCAGACTTTCCAGCCTTCAGAACTGTGAGCCAAATAAATTACACAGTCGGTGATAATCTGTTACAGCAACTTAAAACAAATTAAGACACATGCTAAGAGAAATTTTAGGACTTGCGATAAGAAAGGAAGGAAAGAGTATTCCAGGAAGAGGGAACTACTTGTACAGAAAAAAGAGAGGGGCGACTTTTAGTAATTGAAAGGATTTCAGTGTGATGTTTGTACTCTCTCAGAGCACCTTATTCATTGGTCCCTGCTGCGAGTTTTTCTCCACAAGTACATGGTAATGCTGAGGCAGGATAGGTAGTCAAGGAAACGACCATGTTCTTGGAACACAGCAACCATGGTGACCGTACGGCCAACACAGTAAGCCTCAGTATTTGCATTGGAATTGAGTTCATTCAAGCAAAGCTATCTTCAGTAGGGATTTTGCCTTGTAAAAAGCATGCATATTTTAATTTTACCTGTCCTCAAACTGACGCTTTGCTCAGTATAATAGTAAACACACTCCTGGGTGGAGATTTAAGATGCTAATGAGACATGCGACATATGAACAAGTATGCATGTGCACCCAGAAGACCACCCAGAACTTGCTTACTAGTAACACTTCTTCCCATCTCCTTATGAATAACCATGTAAGACTCTCATAAAGGGAGTTTCTCCAGCAATAATCAACGCTGCACCACCCTTACGAGCAGCCCACCCTGAATTCTCTCTCTCTCAGGGTGTACTGTCTATTTCTGCATGTAACTTTCAAAATACTCTTTTTCTTTTGCAATAAATTACTCTACGCCATGTGTCTCCTATTTAAATTCTTTTAAATTAAGACGCCAAGAAATGAGGTTTCAAAACAGCTGTTAACAGTGCTTCAAGGGATTTCTATTTCTGCTGTCCTTACAATGTATCTCTGAGAAGGCAGAAGTCCACCGTCCTTGAATGCTCACTGGGTCCCTGTTGTTCCTTAACCATGCCCACGAGTTCCTGCCTCCAGACTTTAGACTGTTCTCTTTAACTAGGACATTCTCTTCTCCCAGAAATCTTCCAGGATCCACACCCACCAGGTGGACTTAAGGGTATCAGTCCTCTTTATTTCCGTAACAGCCATTGAATAACATGATCAACTCTTAAAAATACCAAATCATAAAGGTTTGCTTATCTGTCCATTTCTCTACTAGGTTATCAACAGGTTCTTTATATCTCGGGCTAGCATGATGTTGTTAGCCCCAAGTGAACACTCAATAACTTTCCCCCTGCAATCAATGAATGGATACATTTACATTTATCTCCCTTTACCATTAGTGGTGCTGCTACTGGCATTTTGATTTTCTATTCTGGTTCTAGCAGAATTATTAATTTATTTTAAAATCTTAACTATATATTATAGTATCTTGGCTTTCTTAACCTGATTTTGTTAGGTTTTTGCCAGGAGACATGATTTCCACAACACTGGGATGTTGAAGGCTAAGATATTTTTCAGGAACATATAGGCATTG
This sequence comes from Papio anubis, assembly GCF_008728515.1. Lineage (NCBI taxonomy): Eukaryota > Metazoa > Chordata > Mammalia > Primates > Cercopithecidae > Papio > Papio anubis. Next base: position 99,322,826 of record NC_044984.1, read on the forward strand.
ACTGCTTTTCTGGGGGGTGAGAATGTGCGCTTCCCTATACTGTTTGGTTTAAGGGCTATAGAAACTCAATATCTGATACCATTCCCTTAAATGGAGGCTCATCTATCCACAAAAAGACTTGTATAAAACTGCCAATAGCAGCTTTATCATAGTAGTACATAACTGGAAAGAACTCAAAAGCTCATCAACAGGAGAATGAAAAACCTAACTTGGGTATATTCATCCAATGCAATACTACTCAGTAATAAAATGAAACAAATTATGGATATGCTTAACAAAATTGTGAATCTCACTAACATTATTCTGAAAGAGAGAAGGCCCTGATAGTAAAAACAACAACAACAACAACATACTAGGCTTCTGTACCAAATTACCACAAACTTAGTAGCTTAAAGTAACACAGATTTTTTATCTTACAGCTTGGTAGGGTAGAAGTTCTAATACATGTCTCATTGCACTAGAATCAAAGTGTCAGCAGGGCTGCATTCCTTGTGGAGGTTCTAAGGGAGAACTTTATTCCAGCTTCTAGAGGCCACTCACATTCCTTGGCTTGTGGCCCCTTTTCTCCGTCTTCAAAGACAGCAATGTGTTAGGTTGGTGCAAAAGTAATTGCGGTTTATGCCATTACTTTCAAAGGCAAAAGCCACAATTACTTTTGCAACAGCCTAATAGCATTTCTGAGCCTGCTTCCATCCTCACATCTTTCTCTGCCTCTTTTTCTGCCTCCCTCTTCCACTTTTAAGGGCCCTTGTGATTATATTGGACCCACCCAGATAATCCAGGAATCTTTATTTTAAACCCATTAGCAAACTTAGTTTCATCTGTAACCTTAATTCCTTCTTGCCCTGTAACCTAACGGGTTACGGAATCAGGACATGTACTTATTTGGGGATTGTAGGGAGCATCATTATGCCAACTACACTGTGTGATTTCATTAAGTTTTTAGAGAAGGCAAAACTCAGCTATGGTTTAAAAAAAAGAAGAAAAAGAAGAAAAGGGAAAAAAGAGAAAAAAGAGACCAGGAGAAGGGAATGGGGAGGGGTGAGGGGAAGGAGAAAGAGAAGAAAAAGAAAGGTGATTGCCTTTAGGTGGGAGGAAATTGACTAGAAAGGCACATGAGGGAACTTTCTGGGTTATGGAAATATTCTGTATCATTAGAGGCATGTGGGTTAAACATACACATGGACTTATCAAAACTCATCAAATTGTAGATGTAAGATTTGTGCAATTCACTGTATGTAAATTATACCTGTAAAAAAAAAAAGAACTGTAAACAAATATTGATCTCTAGATTTGCTTTTCATAGTGCTATGTATGAGCAGGTCTGAAACTAGTTTCTGAGTATGCTGAATGACAGTAAGGTTTCCAGTGGTGTGCTGCTAAACTGGCTCTCTGGGGAAAAAAAAAAAAGCACACACACCCCCCCACACCTTGATTTGTAGCATTGGCTAATTGCTATGTTGTGAATAGTCCCATAGCTGATTTCAAAACCAGCTTGCAAAATTACAAACCTTTAGTAATCAGCCGTATGAGCTGATTGAAACTGGCATACCACTGCAGGTTTCCCCTTGTTTAAGTTTTAAAACATGCATTAATAGATATAGAAATATAGATATATGAGGAAATGAGTGTGTGTGTGTGTGCATGTGTGTATCTGTCTCCTTGCCCTCTGCAATGAGAAGACCTAAAAGTTAGGACATATTGGTAGCAGGTGCACATTTTGCTTCCAGATATCTCTTTCTAAATACCATCATTCTCCACTTGAAAAGGAACCAGTGTTCCTTGGTGAAAAGGCTAGTTCCAGGGCTGGAGTATAACAAAAGTACAAAAGGAGCTTGGAATAATGGATTGCACCAGAAATTAAGGAAGTGCTTAAAGAATGATGGGCATTGGCCAGGTGCGGTGGCTCACGCCTATAATCCCAGCACTTTGGGAGGCCAAGGAGGGCGGATCACTTGAGGTCAGGAATTCAAGACCAGTCTGGCCAACATGGAGAAACCCCAGCTCTACTAAAAATGCAAAAATTAGCTGGACAAGGTGCTGGTGTGTCTGTAATCCCAGCTACTCAGGAGGCTGAGTCAGGAGAATCACTTGAACCCGGGAGGCAGAGGTTGCAGTGAGCCAAAATTGTGCCACTGCACTCCAGCCTGGGTGACAGAGCAAGACTCCATCTCAGAAAAGAAAAACAAAAAGAAAGAATATAGACATATATAGAAAGGAGATATTTGCATACTGAACAAGTTCTACTTGGACAATTTTAGTACCAAGTGTAATAAAATTACTGTTATATCAAATATAATAGTAATGGATTAAAGCTCATTAAATGAAGTTACATGTGTCAAAACTGATATAAATAAATAAATAAGTAAATGGGAGAACAGAAAGCTCTGCCTCACAGTGGAATATTAACTAACACATAAAGAACAAATACAAGCATTAGAAAATCATTAGTAGATGGAAAAATTCAGGAGTGAAAGTTTGATAAGGGACAGGATGTTGACATATATCCCCACAAATACTTGTTAATTACAAAGAGGAAAGTAGTAATTCCTTACTACTTTCTTTTTTTTTTTTTTTTTTTTTTTTGAGATAGTGTCTTGCTCTGTCACCCAGGCTGGAGTGCAGTGGTGCAATCTCAGCTCACTGCAACCTCCGCCTCCCGAGTTGAAGTGATTCTCCTGCCTTAGCCCTCCTGAGTAGCTGGGATTACAGGTGCACGCCACCACACCCGACTAATTTTTTTTTTATTTTTAGTAGAGACGGGGTTTCACCACATTGGTCAGACTGGTCTCGAACTCCTGACCTCATGATCCACCTGCCTCACCTCCCAAAGTGCTGGGATTACAAGCATGAGCCACTGCGCCCGACCATGCCTTACTATTTTCAAGGGGGATTTGTAGTAATCACCCTTACCCATGTGATTAAAGTTAACATCACCAGTAATGAGACAAATCTACATCATGGGCCTCCTGATATGATGTAGTGAGAAAGACCCAGTATCACTTCTGTGGTATTCCTGGCAAAAATGTATAATCTGAATCTAATCATGAGGAAACAGCAGACAGACCTAAACCGAGGGACATTCTGAAAATTCTCTAGCCTATCCTCTTCAAAAATGTCAAAGTCACAAAAGACAAAAAGGATGAGGTATTGTCACAGATTGATGAGAGAAGACTGAGTGTAATGCATGATCTTATGTTGGATCCTGTACTTGGAAAAAAATGAAGCTATACATGACGTTATTGAGACAATTGCAATTTCAAGACACACACTAGATTCCATGGTAGTACTATATGTTAAATGTTCTGCTTTTGATCATTGTGCTCTAGGTATATGAGGATATTGTTGTGCTTAGAATTTACACACTGAAGTATTTAGGGATAAATAGGCATAAAGTCTACAACTTGCCCTTGAATTTTTTTTTTTTTTTTAAAGTTTGGCAGTAGGAAGAAAGAGATAGAAAGAACGAGATGTGATACAGCAAAAAACAAACGGAGCACAATGTACCATTTTTAATCTATTTAAAAGGTATATAGGAGTTATAGTACTATAGCAACTTGTTTGTAAATTTGAAATTATATCAAAATAAAAAGGAACAAAATAGGTACCTGTAGTGCCAGCTACTGAGAAGGTTGAGGTGGGAAAATTGCTTGAGCCCAGGAGTTTGAGGTTACTGTGAGCTATCATCATGCCACTGCACCAGCCTGGGCAACAGAGGAAGACCCCATCTCTAAAAAAAAATAAATTAAAAAAAAAAAAAGTGTGACAGGCACATAGCAAGCTTCTTTGGCAGGGCAGAGAGGTAAAAGCCCTAGAAAGGTAAAAGCCAATGCGAAGAGGTAAAAGCCCTACAAAGGTAAAAGCCAATGCGAAGAGGTAAAAGCCCTACAAAGATATGCCGTTTCTGTTCCTGTTCTCTGTAGTCACCTCTTTTTCCCATATTCCCTGTATTCTTGGCTAAATAAATCAGGAACTGATAGGCAGTGTGTAGGTGGTGTGTTTGGGCAACTTCAAAGGGAAAGACAGCTATTGTGACTATATGAAAGTATTCATTTTGAAATAATCGAGACCTCTCTGTCCCAGAGAGCAACTAGGGGCCCTGTAATGGTTTGTAATCAGAATATGTAAACTTGCAAAATGTTCTTAACATGAAATAGATAAAAAAAAAAAGGTAGTGTAGGATGAGGAAAAAGGAACAGTACAAACTGTACACAATTTACAGATGTAAAAAAGAAAGTTTCCTTGTAGTCCTCTCCCATTATTTAATTATTCTATGTAGTCTCTCTTCTGATAGTTTCTATCAGATTGTACACCTGTCATAAAACAAATCATCAGAATGCATCGTTATCGGCCTAATTATTCCTATGTCTCCTAAATACTTTTGAGGAAATGCTAGTGACCTAGCCCGAAATACTTTGTTTTGCTAGAACAAGATCCTGGAGAAGAACTACCGGGAATAAAAATAACTAAAACTGATTAAAATGGAACAAATACTGTTGATCAAAAACCAATGAATTATATAATAGGAAATTGTTCTCTCCTGCTATAAATCTGAATCTTTGTTTCCCCCCACCTCAAATTCATATATTGAGACCTAACCCCCAAGGTGATAGTATTAAGAGATGAGGCCTTTGGGAGGTGATTAGGCCATGAGGGCTCTGTCCTCAAGAATGGGATTAGTGTCCTTATATAAGAGGCCCAAGGGAGCTTGTTCACCCCTTCTGCTATGTGAAGACTCAGCAAGAAGGCACCATCTTTGAAGCAGAGTGAGCCCTCCCCAGACATTAACTGCTGACGCCTTCCTGACCTCCAAAATTGCGAGCAATACATTTCTATTGTTTATAAATTACCCAGTCCAAGATATTTTGTTACAGCAGCTTGAACAGAGTAAGACATTCCCCCTGGCCAGGCACTGTTGCTCATGCCTATAATCCCAGCACTTCGGGAAGCTGAGGCAGGAGGATCTGTAGAGGCCAGGAGTTCACGACCAGTCTGGGCAAAATAGTGAGGACTCATCTCTACAAAAAAAAGAATTTAAAAAATTGGCCAGGCATGGTGGCATGCCCCTGTTGTCCTAGCCACCCAGCAGGCTGAGGGGGGAGGATTGCTTGAGTCCATGAGTTCAAGGCTGCAGTGAGCCATAATCACACCATTGCACTCCAGCAGCCTGGGCAACAGAGCAAGACTCTCAAAAAAACACTGCCCACCCACTTCCCTGTGCACATTCTCACCCTTTGTTACTAAGTTGTCATTTCTGATTCACTGATATTTAGCAGAATTGAACACCAGTCTTTTTTATGCCATGCCATGGGTGAAATTTTGAGGAAGAAATGATGCCCTATGCTATGTTCAAAATTCAACACTGGGCCGGGCGCGGTGGCTCAAGCCTGTAATCCCAGCACTTTGGGAGGCCGAGGCGGGTGGATCATGAGGTCAGGAGATCGAGACCATCCTGGCTAACATGGTGAAACCCCGTCTCTACTAAAAATACAAAAAAAACTAGCCGGGCGTGGTGGCGGGCGCCTGTAGTCCCAGCTACTCGGAGGCTGAGGCAGGAGAATGGCGTGAACCTGGGAGGCGGAGCTTGCAGTGAGCCGAGATCGCGCCACTGCACTCCAGCCTGGGTGACACAGCGCGAGACTCCGTCTCAAAAAAAAAAAAAAAAAAAAAAAAAAAAAAAAAATTCAACACTGAAAAAACTAATTTAAAAATTCCAGCACGAGGCAGAGAATCAAGCTAAGTCCAGTTTAAGATGGCTACTCTTCAGAATAGTAGTCTACTAGAAATAAAATCCTGCTTCTCCACCAGTGAAAATATTATGTTGCTAGAAATCAAAGCATTTCTTTGACACAAATGTTTTATTTTATCCATACGATCAAAATAGGTTAAGAGCTAACCAAAATAAATGATTTGCACTATAATTACACCATAATTTTCAGCATTAATATACACGTCTCTAGAGATAAAACAGTTTTAATTGGCAAGATTAGGTAATTAAATTAAATAGATAATTGTTCCTAAGGGCCAGGTAATAGCCCTTTGAAAACTTACCGGCCTAAATACTCAGTTTGGTTAGTCTCCTGAAGATAAAAACTGAAGCTGAAAGATGAAAAATGACCTTTTAGAAAAACCTCAAAATTATCAGCCCAGAATTACAAATTGCAAATATTATTGTCTATAGTCGACCTATGGGTCGACTTATTTGCATATATGTTATAGTCATTTTTATGGGCAAGCTCTAATCATATGAAACTGAAGCTGGACCTTATTGCCGATTGGCTGATTTCCTTGCATCCTCCCCTAAAGCTACAGCTCCGCCTCCTGGGTGGGATTAGTTCCCTCCCTGGCCAGCTGCAGGGGTGGGACCTGATTCAGATAATTCCACTTCCCTTGTCTCAGCTAGTTGAAGGGTGGGCCTATGACTCAAGTTGGTTACTTTGACATTTTAACTTTTAAATACCAGTCTTATTTTACCTCATTTCCCTCAATTTCCTGAAAAAAGTTTCAATTTTTTTTCAAAAAGAAGAAAGAAACTCAGGAATGTATACACATATTGCCAATTCAAATTCAAGATTACAGGAATAGGGCAGTTACTTATTTTTTTTTTTCTTGCACAAAATATCTGAGATGTGGCTGGGCGCAGTGGCTCATGTCTGTAATCCCAGCACTTTGGGAGGCCTAGACTGTGGGGAAAAGAAAGAGAGATCAGCCTGTTATTGTGTCTATATAGAAAGAAGTAGACATAAGAGACTCCATTTTGTTCTGTATTTAAGATGCTGTTAATCTGTGACCCTACCCCCAATCTTGTCCTTGCAAGAGACATGTGCTGTGGTGACTCAAGGCTTAATGGATTTTGGGCTGTGCGGGATGTGCTTCGTTCAACAAGTGCCTGAAGACAGCTTGTTGGTTACAGGTCATCACCATTCTCTTAATCTCAAGTACCCAGAGACACATACAGGGCCAAAGTTCGCAGGGACCTCTGCCTAGGAAAGCTAGGTATTGTCCAAGGTTTCTCCCCATGTGATAGTCTGAAATATGGCCTCATGGGAAGGGAAAGACCTGATCGTCCCCCAGCCTGACACCCATGAAGGGTCTGTGCTGAGGAGGACTAGTACAAGAGGAAAGAAGGCCTTTTGGCAGATGTTGGCAGTTAAGGTAGAGAAAAGCATCTGTCTCCTGCCCATCCCTGGGCAATGGAACATCTCGGAGTGAGACCCGATTGTATGCTCTGTTTACTGAGATAGGAGAAAACCGCCTTATGGCAAAAGGTGGGACTTGCTGAAACAATGCTGCTAACAGGTTTATGGGGATGTTTGCACATGCATCTCAAGGCACAGCATTTTCTTTTGAACTTATTCATGTCACAGAGATCTTTATTCATATGTCTTACTACTAATTTCCCCCCTACCATGATCCTATTATCCTGCCACTCCCTTATCTTTAAGATGGTAAAAATAATTATCAATAAATACTAAGGGAACTTAGAGACTGGTGCTGGCGTGGGTCCTCTGTATGCTGAGCGCCGGTCCCCTGGGCCCACTTTTTCTTTCTCTATACTTTGTCTCTGTGTCTCATTTCTTTTCTCAAGTCTCTCGTTCTGCCTAACGAGAAACGCCCACAGGTGTGGAGGGGCAGGCCACCCCTTCATAGACGAATGGATTGCTTGAGCTCTGGAGTTTGAGACCAGCCTGGGCCATATGGTGAAATCCTGTCTCTACCAAAAATACAAAAAATATTAGGAGTGGTGGCACATGCCTGTAATCCCAGCTACTTGGGAGGCTGAGGTGGGAGGATTGCTTGAGTTGGGGAGGTGGAGGTTGCAGTGAGCCAAGATCCTGATGCTGAACTTCAGCCTGGGCCCATCTCAAAAAGCAAACAAAACCCAAAACAGCCGGGCGCAGTGGCTCATGCCTGTAATCCTGAAAGGACACAAAGATAGATGTGTACCCCCCCCCCCCCCCCCCCGCTACACCCTTTGTTCTGCTCTCTAATCTTTGCACATACCAGAGATTTCGTAAGTTCTGTGAGTACCTGTTTTTCTGCACGTACCAGAGATTTTGTAAGTTCTGAGGAAAGGTCACAAGACGTGTTTAAGTAAGATAAACTCTTGCTGCCATAAACCTGCTCTCCCGCCTCAAAGGTTGAACCGAAATATCAGAAATGGCGGGAACCAATCATAGTTAGCCAAATCGCCTTGTTCAAACACTAGCCAATCATATATCTGATTTGTATAACTCTATGCCCACTTTTCTTAGACTATATAACACTGCTCGGAACTCAGTGGGGGAGCTCTCCTGCCCGTCTCGTTTCGCGAGCGAGGGAGAGTTCCAGGTTCGAACCTGTAATAAAGATCCTTGCTGCTTAGCTTTGACTCTGGACTCTGGTGGTCTTCTTCGGGGAATAAACGGTCTAGGCATAACAATCCCAGCACTTTGGGAGGCTGAGGCAAGTGGATCACGAGGTCAGGAGATCGAAACTATCCTGGCTAACACGGTGAAACCCTGTCTCTACTAAAACTAGAAAAGATTAGCCGGGCGTGGTGGTGGGCACCTGTAGTCCCAGCTACTCGGGAGGCTGAGGCAAGAGAATGGCGTGAACCTGGGGGGCGGAGCTTGCAGTGAGCCGAGATCGCGCCACTGCACTCCAGCATGGGCGACAGAACGAAACTGTCTCAAATAAAACAAAACAAAACAAAACAAAATCTGAGATCCAAATAGTAATATAATTACTTATTTGCGTTATTCAAGAATACCCATATAGCAGTTTTTAAATAACCATACAAATACTACTACTAAAAATTAAGATGATTCAATTCATTGTAACAGCCAATCGACAATAAGGTCCAGCTTCAGTTTCATATGATTAGAGCTTGCCCATAATAATGACTATAACATATATGCAAATCAACCAACAAATCTCTTATATTTATATTCCTTTCAAATATCGTAAAATTTATTTTGTTTTACTTTTTATTTTATTTTATTTTATTTTTTTTTGAGACGGAGTCTCGCTCTGTCGCCCAGGCTGGAGTGCAGTGGCGCAATCTCGGCTCACTGCAAGCTCCGCCTCCCAGGTTCACGCCATTCTCCTGCCTCAGCCTCCCGAGTAGCTGGGACTACAGGCACCCGCCACTGCGCCTGGCTAATTTTTTCTATTTTTAGTAGAGACGGGGTTTCACCATGGTCTCGATCTCCTGACCTTGTGATTCGCCCGCCTCAGCCTCCCAAAGTGCTGGGACTACAGGCGTGAGCCACCGCGCCCGGCCAAATATCGTAAAATTTATAACAGTTTATCTTTTTTCATATTTTCCTATAACAGAAGCAGCTTCCTTCCCCCTGCATTGCTCTTCTTGTTCAGAGCCTGTCTTATGGCTATTGTCTATCTTTTTATACGAACTTTGTAATCCATTTTCTCACTCAAAGGGAAAAAATACCTGATGAGATTTTTATTAGCATTGTGAAATGTTCACAGACTACTTTGGGATATTGACATATTTTTTATGTTTGGTCTTCCATCTAAGACCATGGTATATCTTTCTACTTCCTTAAATCTACTTTTTATCTTTCAGGAATGTTTTGTGGTTTTCTTCCTGTGTGTTTTGCATGTTTCTTGTTAAGCTCATACCTAAGTATTTCATTTTATCTCATTCCTGTTATAGATTTTCTCTTCCAACCTGTTTTTTTTTTAAAAGAAAATTAATTTTTTGTGGGTACACAGTAGGTGTGTATATTTATGGGGTACATGATGTACTTCAATACAGGTATGCAGTGTATAATAATCACATTATGGAAAATGGGGTATCCATACCCTCAAACATTTACCCTTTTTGTTACAAACAATCCAATTATACTCTTTTAGTTACTTTTAAATATACAGTTGAATTATTATTGACTAAAGTCACCCTGTTGTGTTATCAAATACTAGGTCTTATTCATTGTATTTCTTTTGTACTTATTAACCATGCCTACCTCCCCCACGCCCTCCTACTACCCTTCCCAGCCTCTGGCAAACCATCCTTCCATTCTCTATTTCCATGAGTTCAATTGTTTTGATTTTTAGATCCCACAAATAAATGAGAACATGCAATGTTTGTCTTTCTGCTTGGTTTATTTCACTTAGCATAATGACCTCCAGTTCCATTCACGTTGTTGCAAATGACAGGATGTCATTCTTTTTATGGCTGAATAGTGCTCCATTGTGTATAAGTACCACATTTTCTTTATGCATTCATCTGTTGGTGGACACTTACGTTGCTTCCAAATCTTGGCCATTGTGAACAGTGCTGCAACAAACATGAAAGTGCAGATATCTCTTTGACATATCGATTTCCTTTATTTGGGATTATATACTCAGCAGTAGGATTGTTGGATCATATGGTAGCTGTATTTTTAGTCTTTTGAGGAACCTCCAAACCATTCCCCATAGTGCTTGTGCTATTTACATTCCCACCAACAGTGTACGAGGGTTCCCTTTTCTCCGCATCCTCACCAGCATTTGTTATTGCCTGTCCTTTGGATAAAAGCCATTTCAACTGGGGTGAGATGATATCTCATTGTAGTCTTGATTTGCATTTCTCTGATGATCACTGATGTTGAGCACGCAGCTTTTCATATGACTGACTGCCATTTGTATGTCTTCTTTTGAGAAATGTCTATTCAGATATCTTGCCCATTTTAAAATCAGATTATTAGATTTTTTTTCCAACAGTTGTTTGAGCTCCTTATATATTCTGGTTGTTAATCCCTTGTTAGATGGGCAGCTTGCAAATATTTTTCTCCCATTCTGTGAGTTCTCTCTTCACTTTATTGACTGTTTCCATTGCTGTGCAGAAGGTTTTAACTTGATGAGATCCCGTTTGTCCATTTTTGCTTTGGCTGCCTGTGCTTGTGAGCTATTGCTCAAGAAATTTTTGCCAAGACTGATGTCCTTGAGAGTTTTCACAGTGTTTTCTTGTAATAGTTTCATAGTTTGAGACATTAGATCTAAGTCTTTAGTCCACTTTGATTTTTGTATCTGGTGAGAGAGAGGGATCTAGTTTTGATGCAGAGCAGGGGAGCCCCAAAGTGGAGTTTAGCCTGCAAGTGTTCTTCATTTTGCCCAGAAAAGAATTCAAGGACAAGCCAGAGGTAGAAGAAAATAACTTTACTGAAGAGGCAGTGTTACAGCTGTGACTGCTCCTGCAGAGCAGGGCTACCCCATAGGCAGAGAGCAGGAGTTCAGTGAAGTTTTGCAGTCATATTTATATCCACTTCTAATTACAAGCAGATTAAGGGTGGTTTTTGCAGAAATTTCTAGGGAAGGAGTAGTAACTTTTGGGTCATTGCCATGGAAAGGGGCAGTAACTCCCAGGTGTTGCCATGGCAATAAGTTGACATGGCACACTGGTGGGCACATCTGATTGGAAAGCTGCTTCTGCCCTGGCCCTGTTTTAGTCAGTCTTCAATCTGGTCCGGTGCCCCAGCCCCACCTCTGCAATTGAGTCCTGCCTCCTACCTGAGTGTTATCTTCTACATAGTTTTCCTGTATTTTCAAACTGCATAGAATTTGTATGTATGAAAACTATTACTTTCTGTACATTTATTTTCTTTCCTACTACTTTACAAGAGTTTCTAGTTATTTGTAGCAGTTTTTCTGTTGCTTTTTTCCCCTAGATATGGGATCGTAACATATGTATATACAAATAGTGTTACTTCTTCTATTCCAATTCTTATGTCTTTAATTGTTTCCCCTTATCTAATTGTTTTGGCTAACACTGCCACTTCAATATTTAAGTACTGGCAAAGATTGTGAACATCCTTGTCTTTCCTCTATAGACGTTAGCAGGAAAGCTTCTAGCGCTTCCCCATTGAGTTAAATGCTGATTTGGGGGCAGTGATATACATACTCATATAAAAATATATAAATATGTGTGTATGTATATTTATATACACAAAATATATGTGTGTATATATACAAAATATATATATAGTGTCATTTAAATATATATATTTTGTGTGTGTGTGTGTATATATCCACATACACTCATATTTATATATATATTTTTTAGGCAGAGTCTTGTTTTGTCACCCAGGCTGGGGTGCAGTGGCTCGATCTTGGCTCACTGCAACCTCTGCCTCCCCTTCCAAGTTCAAGTGATGCTCGTGCCTCAGCCTCCTGAGTAGCTGGGATTACAGGCACATGCCACCACACTCGGCTAATTTTTGTATTTTTGGTAGAGACGGGGTTTCACCCTGATGGCCAGACTGGTCTTGAACTCCTGGCCTCAGATGAACCACCCACCTCAGCCTCCCAAAGTGCTGGGATCATAGGTGTGAGCCACCTCGTCCGGCTGGTATATACATTTTATGATGCATAGTAAGTATCAGTTTTCATCTTACAGAATGTTGAATCATGTGAAATATCTTTTGGGTATCTATAGAGATAATAATATGATTTTTCTTCTTAACTCTTAAATTCATTAATTGTATTAATGAATATTCTACTATGTTAATAATTATATCAATATCCACTCTTGCCCTCCTATAATAAGAACCACTCATTGTCAATCACTTATATTACATCTATTTTTAATGTGCTTTTGGATTCTGTTTGTTAATATTTAGTTTGTTGCATCAATATTTACAATTAAGATTGATTTGGGCCAGGCATGGTGGCTCATGCCTGTACTCCCAACATTTTGGAAGGCGAAGGCAAAAGAATCACTTGACCCAGGAGCTTGAAGTCAGCCTGGGCAACATAGCAAGACCCTGTCTCTACCAAAAAAATGCTTTTTTAAAGTTAGCCCTGCTTGGTGGTATGTGCCTGTAGTCCCAGCTACTTGGGAGGCCGGGCTCACTAGAGCTGAGTTCGAGGCTGCAGTGAGCTATGATACTGCCATTGCAGTCCAGTCTGAGTGACGGAGCTGAGGCAGGAGAATAGGGTCTGGAGGCAGGGAACCTAAGGCCAATTAATGCTGATTTCTAAGAACTGAGTCAAAAAGAAAACCTCACGTCTCCACACCCAAGTAACAAAGGATCAGAGGCTACTTCCTTTGCACTGCATCATAGATGAAAAATGGAAAGTACCTCTGATTGGTCCCCTCCTGCAACCAATCAGACTGGTCGTAGGCCATTCCTTTATTTACCTAGGGTATAACCAAGTAACCAATGGGAAACCTCTAGAGAGTAGTTAAACCCCAGAAAATTCTGTAACCATCGTTCTTCAGCTGCTTGCTTGAGCCTTACCCTGCTCTGTGGAATGTACTTTTGTTTCATTAAATCTGTGCTTTTGTTGCTTCATTCTTTCCTTGCTTTGTTGGTGCATTTGTCCAATTCTTTGTTCAAAACACCAAGAACCTGGATGACTAGTAGCCAAGACCCTCCACCAGTAACAGAGCAAGAACCTGTCTCTAAAAAAAAAAAAAAAAAAAAAAAAAAAGTTAAGTCTGTCAGTGCCTCACCCATACTGCAGTGGCACTTACTATCTGGCAATCTGGCACACATCTTCCCAACTTACAATGAACATCATTTGCAATTCTTTGCTTTGGCCAGTTAATTAGCAAGCAAGAAACGCTAGGAAATCTGCACCCCTTAGGAGCAGCCCTTAACCAATGACTGACATAAGCTAATGGATAAAATACCTAGACCCTCCCAAAATAACTCTGAGGCACCCAGTCGTTATTGTTTGCCAGAGTTCCCCATCAGGAGGAACTTCCAAATGCCCGAAGCAGCAGTTTGCTTGATAGTAACACTTTATTGGTCACCTTCCTTTCCAGGGTTCTCGTTGTCATTCTGGGCTCCCAAACCACTTGCACTTGAATTCTTGTTTCTAAGTTAGCTTCCAGGAAAACCCAAATAAGCCAGGTTTATAATTTTATTTTTTGTACAATATTTGTGAGGTTTGGGTATCAATGTCATATTCATTTTTTAAATTTTGGAAATTTTACTTTTATTTTTTATACTCTAAAATGATTAAAGTAGCATTGAATTTGTCTGATCTTTGAAGGTTTGGTAGAAATCCCCTGTGAAACTCTCTGGACATGGTGTTTTTATGTGGGAGTTTTTACAACCTTCTCCATGTCTTCTACAGAAATTGGTCTGTTTAGACTTGCTACTTATACTGGGGAAATATATTTCTGGAACACTGTCCATTTCAAATGTTCTTGTGAAAGCTGATTATATGAAGTGAGTCATTCTTGTCATACCCAACTCAAATAGACTGGAGGTTGGGGGAGGCTTGGGGGTGTGAATGTCCCTACCCCCCACAGTGGGGGGAAGAGGAGGGATGGAAAGCATTCAGGATGCATAACATTGCTCCCAAAGTGTAATTCTCTCCAACTCCAGCTGCTGAAACTGTCAATTGTAACCTGTGACCAGTTCGGTTTTATCTACAACTGAGGAAATAACTTGCTGCAACTCTAGAACTAATTTTGCCCACTGCGGTCACTCACCAGTCAGAGCTTGCCAGTTCCCCAGTACCTTACTAGTGCCAACCAACTTTCCCAAAGATCAACATCTTTCCTTTTTATAAAACCTCCAACCTCCTCTCTGTTCTTCCGACTTGATACCGAAGAAACACGGTCTGCGCGTATCCCTGTATTGCAATTTTTTCTTCTCAAATATATCATTCTAATTTCAAAGATTGTCTCTGCATTTTTTTTTGACTTTGACAGTTTCATATAGGTTTTCAAATTTATTTGCATAGAGTTGTACAAAGTAGTCATTTAAAATTTTTTCCAAATTTTCTCTGATTTTATAGTTATTGTTCCATTATTATTTATTTAATGTATTTATGCCCCCAAACCTTCCTTCCTCCCTTTTTTGGTTTAGGTGAGTTACTGGCTTGTCTATTTTGTTGATTTTAAACATAATTAGCTGTGGTTGGGCACTGTGGTTCACACCTGTAATCCTAGTACTTCGGGAGGCCAAGGTGGGCAGATCGCTTGAGCCCAGGAGTTCCAGACCAGCATGGGCAACATGGCAAAACCCTGTCTCTACCAAAAAAAAGATGTAAAAATTAGCCGGGCAAGGTAACATGGGCCTGCAGTCCCAGCTACTTGGGGAGCTGAGGTGGGAGGATTGCTTGAGCCCAGGAGGTGGAGGTTGCAGTGAGCCAAGATCATGCCACTGCACCCCAGCCCTGGAGACAGAATGAGACCCTGTCTCAAAAATAATAATAGTAAAATTAGCTTTTTTTTGCAGTTTTATTTTACTATTTCTTTTCGATGCAGGGATTGCTTAGTAATATGTTTTTACAGTTTTAGGCGGAAGAGACTTTTATTAAAAATGTCATTGTTTTAAAATTGTATTTAATTGTGGTCACAGAATATAACATATCATTTGTATTTTTGGAATTCATTGAGATTTTCTTTGTGGCCTATGATATTTCAATTTTGTGAATACTCCATGTGACTTCAGAAGGAAGTTTAATCTCTATTATCAGAGTTCAGTGTTCAATATATATTTACTAGATCTACTTTGTCGATGATTTTGTTTAGCTGCTCTAAATCCATACTTTTTTTTTTTTTTGTCTAACCAGGTCTATTCTTTTCTGAGAAAGGGTATTAAACTTCCAATTATTAGCGTTTTTGCTTATTTCTCTTTTTATTCCTTTTACTTTCTGCTTTTTAATGGTTATTGCTGTGTTATTAGGCACACAAATATGAATGATGGTTGTCTTGTTTAGATCATGTCATTTAGCATCATAAAGTGTCTTTCTGTCTCTTTTTGAATTTTTGCTTGTCTCATAACAAAATTGTGCCTCCACTTTGTTTTTACTTGCATACACCTAGTTTATATATAACCACTCTCTCATTTGTACTATTTTCTCTTTTATTTTAGATGAGAGTTTCACTCTTGTCGCCCAGACTGGAGTATAATGGCGCTATCTGGGCTCACTGCAACTTCTGCCTCCTGGATTCAAATGATTCTACTGCCTCAGCCTCCCAAGTAGCTGGGGATTATAGGTGCGCACCACCATGCCCAGCAATTTTGTGTGTGTGTGTGTGTATTTTTAGTAGAGACAGGGTTTCACCATGTTGACCAGGCTGGTCTTGAACTCCTGACCTCAGGTGATCCGCCCACCTTGGCCTCCCAAAGTTCTGGAATTGCAGGCGTGAGCCTAGATGAGTCATTTCTATCCAGCATAGAATTGAATTTTGACTACTTCTCCAATCTGAAAATTCTTTTTCTCTTATAAATGAGTTAAGTCTATTTGCATGTAGTAATACAATTGATGTGCTTCATCTCAGTTTTGTCTTTATAAATCATATGAAGTCTTTCCTATGAAGTCTGTTTTATTTGCTCTCCTTTTTCTGTTTTTTTTTTATTATTTTATTTTAGTATTTAGGAAGATTTGTATTTTGTTCTAATAACTTTATATGACACTATTCAGACTACTCTTATTTTGATATTGTCCTTTATCTTCCTACTATCAACAATATTAAAATTAGCTAGTAACCTCCTCTTTTCTGTCTCCCCTTGCCCCAAATGCCTAATTTAACTTTTTATTTCATTTTTTAAAAGCAATTTTTCTCTTCTCAGATAGTTTCTGCCTTCTCCCCATTTTTTATTTTTGTATTACATCTACATTATCAATACCTATAAAAATTAAATACTATTTTTTTTTTTGAAAGGGACTATCACTCTGTCACTGAGCAGTGGCACTGTGTCAGCTCACTGCAACTTCTGTCTCCTGGGTTCAAGCAATTCCCCTGCCTCAGCCTCCCAAGTATCTGGGATTGCAGGCGCCCATGACCACATCCAGCTAGTTTTTATATTTTTAGTAGAGATGGGGTTTCACCATGTTGGCCAGGCTGGTCTCGAACTCCTGACCTCAGGTGATCTATCCGCCTTGGCCTCCTAAAGTGCTGGGATTACAGGCATGAGCCATGGCGCCCGGCCCATTAAACACTATTCTTTCAAACTTATTCCCATTGTTTAGCGTCAATTCTACTGTAAAATGCTCACCACCATAACTGGGTGACTCTAGTTTAAGGTCTCTCAAGAGGTTGCAGTTAAGCTGTTGGTAGAGCTGTAGTTTCATCAAAAGGCTCAACCAGGTTTGGCTCACGCCTGTAGTCCCAGCACTTTGGGAGGCAGAGGCAGGAGGATAGCTTGAGCCCAGGAGTTTAAGACCAGCCTGGGCAGCAATGTGAGACCCCACTTCTACAAAAAATTAAAAAATCAGCCAGGCATAGTTGGCATGTGCCTGTAGTCCCAGCTACTGGGGAGGCTGAGGTGGGAGGATCATTTGAGCCTGGGAGGTGGGAGGTTGCAGTGAGCCGAAATCATGCCTCTGTACTCCGCCTGGAAGACAGAGTGAGACTCTGTCTCAAGAAAAACAAAACAAAACAAAAAAACAGAAACGGTTTCACCAGGTAAGGACCTGCCTCCAAGCTCTCTTACGCAATAAACTCATACAAGGAACTGACAGGATTCAGTTCCTTGTGGGCATTGAACTGAAAGTCTCAGTTCTGCCTTGAGTATTGGCTGGAGGCCAATCTCAGTTCCTTGCCATGTGGAACTCACACAAGGTAACTCACAACACGCCAGCTGGCTTCTCTCAGAGTGACAGAAAGCAGCAAAAACAGAAGTCAAAGTCTCTTTGTAGTCTAATTTCAGATGTAACACCCCATTACTTTTACTATATTCTATTCATTAGAAGCAATTCACTATATTTAGTCTACACTCAAGAGGAGGAGATTACATAAGGACATAAATACCAGGAGATGGGATCACTGGAGGCTATGCTGGAGACTGTCTGCCATATGACAAATACCTAGGAATGGAATTGCTGTGTCATAGGGCACACGTACATTTATAAGAAACTGCTAACCTATTTTCCCACGTGGTTATACTATTTCATTTTCCCTCCCACAAGGTATAAGAGTTCCCAGTTTCAAGGTTTCTTAACCTTGGCACTATTGAAACTTTGGCCCAGATAATTCTTTGTTCTGGAAGCTGTGCTTTGCTTTGTAGAATGTATAGCTGCATCTCGGACCTCTATGCATTAGATGCCAGTACTCCCTGCTGACTGTGATGCCCTACAATGTCTCCAGGAATTGTCAAATGTCCTTTGGGGCAAAATGACTCACAGCTGAAAACCACTGAATTGCCCCACATCCTAACCAACAAGGTATTTGTAATCTTTAGTTTTAGCCATTCTAATAGAAATGTAGTGTTTTTTTCATTGTAGCTTTAATTTGCATTTTTATAACGACCAATGACGTTACACTTCTTTCTATTTATTTTACATTTGTATGCCTTCTTGATGACGTATCTATTGAGCTTTTCTGCCCATTTTTATTGGATCATTTGTCTTCTTAATACTGAATTGTAATAGTGTTTATATTTTTAGGATACAAGTACAGTCATGCATCATTTAACAATGTTGGATACATTCTGAAAAATGTGCTGTTAGTTGATTTTGTCATGTGAACACGGGAGAGCATACTTGCATAAACCTAGATGCTATAGCCTACTGCACACCTAGGCTATACCGTGTAGCCTATTACTCCTAGGCTACAAACCCAGGAGCATGTGCAGCATGTTACTGGACTGAATACTGCAGGCAATTGTAACACAGTGGTATTTGTGTATCTAAACATATCTAAACATACAGAAGGTACAGTAAAAAATGGTGTTAAAATCATATGGAAACACCTTTGAATATATGGTCCACTGTTGACTGAAATGTTACTGTGCGGTGCAGGCCTGTATTTCATTAGATGTAGGTTTTGAAAATATATTCTCCCAGTCTTGGCTTATCTTTTCATTTAGAGTAGCATGTTTCAAAAGCAAAAGATTTTAATTTTGCTGGAGAAAATGTATCCATTTTTCATGTATGTTGATAACTTTTATGTCTTGTCTTATTCCATTCCGGCTGCTGTAACAAATTACTATAAACTGGATGGACTACAAAAAATAGAAATTTCTTTCTTTTTTTTTTTGACCTCCAAACTTTTTATTTTCCTCCTGCTCCCCAAAGGGTACCCTGTCTTCTGCTGGATTAATGCCTCAGAACTTTGGTGTCCTTCATCTCAGACAACACTTTGCCATCCACTATCTGGCGGGTGGTGGTCTTTTGGATGGTTTGCATGGAGTTGTTGCTGTCCAGGGCATCACCAAGATTGAACTCCTCGCCATCTTCCAGCAGGCGGTGGCAGGTGGCGATCTCAGCCTCCATCTTGACCTTGATGTTCAGCAGGGCCTCGTACTCCTGGGCCTGGCGCTGTCCCTCTGCCAGGGTCTATGCCAGCTCTGACTCCAGGTGCAGCAGGACTCCGTTGAGCTGCTCCATCTGCAGGGTGTGGCGGGCCTCCACCTCCCTCAGGCTGCCCTCCAAGCTGACTTTCAGATTTCTCATGGAGTCCAGGTCAATATCCAAGGACTGGACTGCATGTCTCAGCTCTGTGAGCGTCATCTCAGCAGCTCCAACCTTGGCGGACTGCGTGGTGACCACTTTGGTGCTCTCCTCATTCTTCTGAGACCAGTATTTGTCCAGCTCCTCTTCGTTCTTCCAAGCCAGCTCATCATATTGGTCCCAAATGTCTGCCATGATCTTGGCGAGGTCCTGAGATCTGGGGTCATCTACCTCCATGGTCAACCCAGAGCTGGCAATCTGGGCTTGTAGGCCTTTTACTTCCTCTGCGTGGTTCTTCTTCATGAATAGCATCTCCTCCTTGAGCGCCTCAATCCGTCTCCAGCTGTGGCCGAGTGACACTGGTGTCATCAATGACCTTGCGGAGCCTATGGATGTCACGGGCCATGGCCAGCTCTGTCTCATACTTGACCCTAAAGTCATCAGCAGCAAGACAGACATTGTCGATCTGCAGAACGATGCAGGCATTGCAAAGATCTGAGCCCTCAGGTCCTCAATGGTCTTGAAGTAATGGCTCCAGTCTCTGACCTGGGGTCCCTTCTTCTCCAGGTGCTCCTGGATTTTGCTCTCCAGCTTCTGGTTCTTGGTCTCCAGGCTCTTTGCTCTGTACAGGTAGGAGGCCAGGCAGTCGTTCAGGCTTTGCATGGTCTTCTTCTCGTTCTGGATGCCTCCCATTCCTGCCAGACCCCCAATCATCCCCGCGGCCAGGCCCCCAGACCCCATGCCGCCCAGAAGCTGGTCAAGCAGGATACGGAAATCCAGGAACCAGAGCCCCTGGTGCCTGCATAGACACTGACCATGCTGCTGACCGGCCAGGCACCGTAGCTGGGCGCCTGGACAGAGCCCAGGGACCGGTAGTTGTTGAAGGTGGAGCGAGTGGTGAGGTTCATGGTGTCCGGGGAGGCGGGTGAGAGGACAGGACTCAGACTTTCCCAATGACCAAAAAGTAGAAATTTATTTCTTAACGTTTCTGGAAGCTGGGAAGTCCAAGATCAAGACACTGGGAGATTTGGTATCTGGTGAGGAAGAGCTTGCTCTCAGGTTCATAGATGGCTCCTTCTTGCTGCATCCTCACTTGGTGGAAGGGGCAAGATTGCTCTCTGGGGCTTCTTTTATAAGGACAATAATCTATCTATGAGAGCTCTGTCCTCATGACCTAGTCACCTCTAAAGGCCCCGTCTCTTAGTACCATCACATTGGCAGTCAGGATTTCAACTTATGAATTTTGAAAGGATAGTAGCATGTTTTATCTAAGAAAGTTCTGCCTGAATGAAGGTTACAAATATTTTCTCTTTTTTTCTAGAAGTTTTATACTTTTAGCTCAAGTTTGCCTTTCTGATCCATTTAGATTTAAATTACATTTCTGGTGTGAGGTAAGAGTCAAGGTTCATTATTTTGCATATGGATCCAATTATTCCAAGACCATTTATTAAAAAGAGTACCTTTTCCCAATTATATTATCTTGATACCTATGTCGAAAATCAATTAACTATACATGTGTAGATCGATTTCTTGGATTTCTATGCTGTTCCACTAGTCTAATAGTCTGTCTTTACACTAATACCACTCTGTTTTGACTCTTGTTATCTTTATAATATGTTCTCAAACCAGACAGTGTTACGTCCTACAACTTTATTCTTCTCTGTCAGAAATGTTTTGCCTTTTCATTTTCATATAAATGAAAGTTCTTTTCATTTTCATACAAATTTTAAATCCATTTTCTTAATTTTTACAAAATAGCTTGCTGAGATTTTGACTAGACTGCATTGGGCCTATCTGTTAATTTGATGTGAATTGACATCTTAACAGTAATGAGTTTTCTGACCCATTAACATGGTATACATCTCTATTTAGCTGTTCTTTAATTTCTTCAACCAAGCTCTTATAGTTTTCACTGTAATCATCTTTCATATATTTTGATAATTCTATCCCTTTGTATTTTGTGTTTATATTGTGAATAAAATTATTTTAATTTCCCATTGCTTGTTGTTAGCTTATAGAAAAATGGTTGATTATGTATATTGACTTCATATCATGCTACCTTCCCATATTTATTTATTAATTCTAATATTTTTTGTAGCTGGAACTTTGGAAAAAATCAATAAAACTGATAAACCTTAGGATTTTCTATATAGATGATTATCTCATTTGTGAATAAAAACAGTTATAATCCCTTCTTTCCAATCTTTATGCCTTTTATTCTTTTTCTTGCCTTATTGCAGCAGTAAAGACCTCTAGTTAATTGATAAGTAGAGGTGGCAAGAATGGACTTCTTTGCCTTATTCTCAAAATTAGAGGAAAAATATTTATGATGTTAGCTGTTGATTTCTCATAGATGTCCTTTATTGGGTTATGGAAATTCTCCTCTACTACTAGTTTGCAGAGAGCTTTTTATCATGAATAGGTATTGAATTTTGTCAAAAGTTTTTTTGCGTCTACTGAGACGGTGATATAGTTTTTTTTGCCTCAGTCTGCTATTAGGATAAATCACATTGATAGATTTTCTAAAGTTAAAACAACCTTCCATTTCTTGGATAATTATACTTGGTAACAATATATTATCTTTTTTATACATAAAGAAATTTATTTACTAAAGTTTTGTTAAGAATTTTTGCATCTATGATAAGGAATATTGATCTATACTTTTCCCGTAATGTCTTTGTCTGATTTTAATATCAAGCTCACCTCATAAAATGAGCTGGGAAGTGTAATCATTTCTTTTATTCTCTGGATGAGTTTATGTAGAACCTCCATTATTTCTTTCCTAAAAGTTTCCCTTAACATATCAGTGTTGTGGCTGATGTTTTCTTTCTGAGAAGATTTTCAAATATGAAATTTTTAATAGAAGATATGGGGCTATTCAGATTACCTATATTTCTTTAATGAATTGTGGCAGTTTGTGTCTTGCATAGAATTTATATGTCATCTAAATTAAAAATTTTTTGCTAAAATTTTTCAGAATATTCTCTTATCCTTTTGATGTG
Source organism: Papio anubis (assembly GCF_008728515.1). NCBI lineage: Eukaryota > Metazoa > Chordata > Mammalia > Primates > Cercopithecidae > Papio > Papio anubis. Next base: position 99,345,169 of record NC_044984.1, read on the forward strand.
TGCTGAATTTGTAACAATATTCCTCTTTCATTTTTTTTTTTAACTGATAATTTGTGTCCTCTCTCTCTCTTTTCTTTTTTTTTTCCTGATTAGTCCGGATACAGTTTATCAATTTACAGATTTTTTTTCCAAATAGTCAGTTTTGGGTTTTTTAAAATATTTTTCTATTGTGTTTATTTCTTATTTTAGTCTACTCTTTATTATTCTCTTCCTTCTACTTGCTTTGAATTTAATTTGCTCCTTTCTTTCTAGTTAATGCTGAAGCTTAGATAAATTTTTGAGATTTTCTTTTTAAATATAAGCATTTAACGCTATAAATTTTCCTCTTTGCACTGCTTTTGCTTTATCACACAAACTTCGATATTTTGTGTTTTCATTTTAATTTTGCTCAAAATATTTTATAACTTCCCCTGTATTTTTTATTTGACTCATGAGTTTTTTAGAATTGAATTATTTAATTTCCAAATATTTGGAGGTTGTCAAAATATCTTTTTGTTATTGATTTCTAGCTTAGTTAAGATCAGATAACTCTGTATTATTTAAGTTTAGTTTAGTTAAGATCAGATAACTCTATATTATTTCAGTTATTTTCATGTTTTTTGACTTGTTTTATGGCCTTGCATATGATCTATGTTACTGATTGCTGTAAACAGTTCAAACAATGTATATTCTGCTGTTGCAGGGTCTGTATGTCAATTAGGTTAAGTTGGTTGATAGTAAGTCTTCTTTATACTTATTGGTTTTATGTCTACTTGTTCTATACCAATTTCTGAGAGAAGAGTGTTGAAGTCTCCAAAAGTAATATAATATTTGTCTATTTCTCTTTTTAGTTCTATTAGTTTTTGCTTCTTATTTTATAAAGCTCTGTTATTAGGTGCAAACACAATTATTGTTATATCATCATGACAAGTGTATCTCTTTATCATTATGAAAAGTCCCTTTTTACCCTTGGTAATATTGTTTTGAAATCTATTTTGTCTGACAGCAATATAGCTATTTCAGCTTTATTTTTGTTTCGTATTTGCATAGTTTATCTCTTTAAATCACTTCACTTTTACCCTAACCATATCTCTCCAGTTAAAGCAAATTTCTTGCAGAGAGCCGACAGTTGGGTTTTATTTTATCTAGTCTGTCAATTTTTTTTGCTTTACGTCTTAGAACAATTGCTATGGTCTGAATATTTGTGTCCTCTCAAAGTTCATATGTTACAATCCTAACCGCCAAGATGATGATATAAGAGGTGGGAACTTAAGGACGTGATTAGGTCATAAAGGTAGAACCCTTATGAATGGGATGATGCCCTTATAAAGCTGCTTTGTCCCTTCTGCCATCTGAGAATGCAGCAAGAAGGGGCCATCTATGAATCAGAGTGTGAGTCCTCACCAAAAACTAAATCTCCTTGTACTTTGGTCTTGCACTTCCAGCCTCCAGAACTGTGAGAAATAAATTTCTTTTATTTATAAGCTTCCCAGTTTATGGCATTTTGTTATAGCAGCCCAAATGGAGGAAGACACCAATTTACATCTAATGTCATTACTGAAATGGGTATAGCTTACCTGTACCATGACAGTATTTGTTTTCTATTTGTCCCAAATGTTCTTTGTTCCTCTTTGTTTTTTATGTTGCTTTCTTTTGGATTAATTGAATATATTTTATGGCTTCTTTTTTTTTTTTTTTTTTTGAAACAGAGTCTCACTCTGTTGCCCAGGCTGGAGTACAGTGGCATGATCTTGGCTCACTGCCAACCTCCACCTCCCAGGTTCAAGCAATTCTCCTGCCTCAGCCTCCCAAGTAGCTGGGACTACAGGTGCACGCCACCATGCCCAGCTAATTTTTTGTAATTTTAGTAGAAACAGGGTTTCACCGGTTGCCCAGGCTAGTCTTGAATTCCTGAGCTCAGGCAATCTGCCCACCTCGGCCTCCCAAAGTGCTAGTATTACAGGCGTGAGCCACCGTGCCCAGCCTATGGCTCCATTTTATCTTCACTATTGGCTGATTAGATATCCATCTTTTTAAATTTTTTTGTAGTTGCTCTAGTATTTACAATGTAAAATTTTAACTTATCACCATCTATTTTCAAACCCTACTAAAAACACTTCACATAAAATATAAGATCCTTACAACATATATTTCCATTTACCACCTCCGTTTTCTGTGCTATTCTTGCCATACATTTTGCTTCTATATTTGTTACAAACCCCACGATACATATTTTTTTGCTTTAAACACTCAATTATCTTTCAAAGAGATTAGAAGTAGAAAAACTATGTTTTATATTCACCTTCATATTTTACAAAACTGCTCTTTTAGTTAACAACATAATTTTCTGGAAGGGTGACTAAATTCTGCCAGTGCATTTTCTACACTATCTTGGCAAGATATGAATGTCTTCATTTCTCATTTCTAAGTTATTCTTACAAACTAGCAGTGTTGATATAGTTTGGATGTGTGTCCCTGCCCAAATCTTGCACTGCACCACATCTGGCCACCTTGCTCAGTCTTTCTTGCTCCTGCTTTGGCCTTGTGATGTGCCTGCTCCCCCTTTGCCTTCTACCATGATTGTTGGTTTCCTGAAGCCCCCACCAAGAAGCTTAGCAGATGCTAGCATCATGTTTCCTCTACAATCTACAGGATGGTGAGCCAATTAGCCTCTTTTATTTATAAATTTCCCAGTCTTGGCTATTTCCTTATAGCAATGCAAGAACAGCCCCATTCATTTTGCATGGCGCTGTACCTGTGGGATACTTCAGATCTCAACCAACAATTCACAAAAGTGATTGAGGACATTTCCAGTGGCTAGAATCCAGGTTTGTCGAGGTGGTCAATCAATAAAACAGTTAATTAACAATTATTCGTTTGTTCATCTTCTTTTTGTTCTTTCATTCATCAAACACAGATTAATCATTAACTGTGTACCTATTACAAGCTCAGTGCTGGGAATGCAAAGGATCTCTAGATTTAATAGGTTTTAACTGGAAGTATGATTTAATAGGTTTTAACTGGAAGTAGGAAGATAGTGAAATAACTTTTAAAATGCATTAATCAGTGTTTTCTTCCTCAGTGCCTACTGTTATTTCTCTCATAATTCTTAAGGCCTAGCTTTTGTAACTTGGTATAATATAGTGTTATTTTATGATGATGATCATCATAATGCTGCTACCAGTGAGATGGGATTATTCCCTTGACCTTGACCCCCTTCATGGGCAGGAACTGGAATGGCTCATTTCACTCAGCCTGCTGCTTGCCACTCCTCACGAGAGGGAGCGTGCAAGTGAGTCAGGAACCAGAGTGAAAATATGAATGCTGGAACTGACCAGTCACTCCTCTCTGGTGAGAGCAGGCTGTGTGTGGGCTCTGGAGCAATGTCCCAGCCCCTGCCCTCATGGGCTCTTGTCTGGTATCCAGAAAGAATCAGGTCACATGAACAGATCGAAGGGTAGTATATGTGGAGGATTTTCTTGGGCAATGGATGTGGCTCTCAGTGGAATGGGGAGTTGGAAAGGGAATGGTGGGGGAAGAAGGTGATCTTTCCCTGAAGCCACACCATCTGAAGTTGACCGCATTTATCTGTAGTCTCTGCTTGTATCCCCAACACTTAGCCATTTATATTGCTCTTCCAGCTGAAGTCTTTTTATGGGCACAGGATAGGGGCATGGTGGGCTAAAAAGGCAACATTTAGCTGAAAAATGGGGTCAGCTATTGTCACTTAGGGCCACAGTTCCATGCTTTAGAGTGGGGTTTAGCCGGGAGCCCAATCATTCTGTATCACCAGTGCCATTATATACATTTTACTCCTTTTCTCTTTTATCTCTTATAACATCCCCAGGAAGTATTATTTTCCTGATTCTACAGAGAAAGACAGAAGCTCAGGGAGTGATCTGCCCAAAGTCACAACTACTATATGGATAATATGACACTGGATTTAATCCACTCCAGGCTAACTCTGGAGCCTCTGCTCTGTCAGAAATAAGCAGAAAAGATTGGTCCAAGATTTCTGCTGCTTCTGCTTTGAATCCTGTGTAAGAGGGGTCTGGACATACTGCAGGTGGTCAATAAAGACTTAACAAAGAGGAAAGGACACAATAGAGTGAAAAGGCAACCTACAGAATGGGAGAAAATATTTGTAAATCATAATATATCCAATACAGGGTTAATATCCAGAACATATAAAGAACTCCTATAACTCAACAACAAAAACACAAATAACCAGATTTTAAAAATGGGTAAAGGAGTTGAATAGTCATTTCTTCAAAGAAGATACATAAATGGCCAACAAGCCTATGAAAAGATGTTCAGCATCACTAAATCATTAGAGAAATGCAAATCAAAACTTCAAGATATCACTTCACACCTACTGGGATGCCCACTGTCAAAAAGAAAGAAGCAACCACACAGAAAAAGGAAATATTGACAAGGATGTGGAGAAATCGGAACTCTTGTGCTCTGTGGGAATGTAAAATGGTACAGCCACTATGAAAAACTATATGGAGGCTTCTCAACAAGCTAAAAGGTAGAATTACCCTATTATCCAGTAATCTTATGTCTGGGTATGTATCCCAAAGCAGTGAAAAGAGATATTTGTACAACCATGTCCATTGCAGCATCGTTCACAATGACCACGAGGTGGAAGCAGCCTGCACACCTGCTGAGAGATCAATGGTAAGAAAATGTGAGGCTCTAGAACTAGAAATACCATTTGACCCAGCCATCCCATTACCGGGTATATACCCAAAGGATTCTAAATCATGCTGCTATAAAGACACATGCTTACGTATGTTTATTGCGGCACTGTTCACAATAGCAAAGACTCGGAACCAACCCAAATGTCCACCAATGACAGACTGGATTAAGAAAATGTGGCACATATACACCATGGAAAACTATGCAGCCATAAAAAAAGGATGAGTTCATGTCCTTTGTAGGGACAGGGATGCAGCTGGAAACCATCATTCTCAGCAAACTATCGCAAGAACAGAAAACCAAACACCGCATGTTCTCACTCATAGGTGGGAAGTGAACAATGAGATCACTTGGACACAGGAAGGGGAAAATCACACACCGGGGCCTGTTTTGGGGCGGGGGGAGGGAAGGGGGAGGGATAGCATTAGGAGATATACCTAATGTAAATGATGAGTTAATGGGTGCAGCACACCAACATGGCACATGTATACATATGTAACAAACCTGCACCTTGTGCACATGTACCCTAGAACTTAAAGTATAATAGAAAGAGAAAGAAAGAAAGAAAGAAAGAAAGAAAGAAAGAAAGAAAGAAAGAGAGAAAGAAAGAGAAAATGTGGTATATACATACAATGGCATATTATTCAGGCTTAAAAAAGAAGAGAATCCTGTTATGTGCTACAACATGTCTAAACCTTGAGGGTATAATTTTAAGTGAAATTTAGTCACAAAAAGACAAGTACTGTGTGATTCCACCTACATAATGTATCTGAAGTAGTCAAGCTCATAGTAACAGAAAGTAGAACAACGGTGGCCGGGCATGATGGCTCACGCCTGTAATCCCAGCACTTTGGGAGGCCAAGGTGGGTGGATCTCCTGAGGTCAGGAAACCAAGACCAGCCCAGTCAACATGGTGAAAACCCGTCTCTACACAAAAATACAAAAATAAGCCGGGCGTGGTAATGTGCACCTGTAACCTCAGCTACTCGGGAGGTTGAGGCACCAGCCTGGGCGACAGAGCAAGGCTGTTTCAAAAAGAAAGAAACAAAGAAAGTAGAATGGTGGTTACCAAGGGACTGGAGTAGGGGTAAATGGGTATAGTTTCAGTTTTGCATGATGAAAATGACCCAGAGGTCTGCCACCACTGAATTGTACAACTAAAAATGGTTAAGATGGTAGATTTTGTTACGTGTTTTTTCACCAATTAAAAAATAAATTTAATAAAAAAGGATAAAGAGGAGGGCAGCCTAATGTTATGCTCTTTATGCCCGAATTTGGCGAAATCGAGCCAGCTCTTTTTTCCTATGACAGAGTCTGAACCTTACTTTATCCCAGGGATAGGAATGGCCCCAGCTCCCGCGCAGCCTCCGGGCTGCACCACGCTCACCCCGCCTCTCTCTCCGCTCCTTACTCCGCCCACCGCAGTTTCCTCCAATCGCGGCCCTCGCCCCGCCCCCTTACCCGAGCCTCTTTCCTGCATCCGGGCCTGAGAGGGCAGGCTTGAGGGAAGCATGGAGGTCCAGGGCAAGCCCCAGAGTAGCGCGAGTTGCTTGTCGCCCACCCGGGACTCCTCTAGAGTCCCAGTGTCTAAGGAGCTGCTGACGGCGGGAAGCGACGGCCGCGGAGGTGACGGACGGGTGACAGAGGCATGGGCCGCACACGTGCGGCGGAGGCGGCGCGGCCGGTGCAGCCCGGGGGCCGGTGGCTCCCTGTTCGTGCTCCGTACCCTCGAGGGGAGCCCCGGGGACTGCCGCGGGATTCCGGCGTGCTTTGCTGGCGGCAGGGGTGGGGGCTTTGGGGCGGGCACCCGGCTGCGGGCCCGGAACAGTTTCCCCAGCTAGTGGTTCCTATTCTACAAGGTAGTGAGCGCCCACCCTGCCAGGCGCCGCTGCTAGGCACCTCCCCTGCACTGAAAGCTGGGACGCTCTCGAACTCTTTTGGAGAAGGGAGGGCTTTTGGTCTGGCTGCCTGGGTCAGAGCAGTTGGCTGGTAGGGGGAAGCGGAGTAATATTATGCTAACAGTCTCTTCCTCCTTCACACCCACACCGAGCACCCCTTAGTGTTGCTGTCTTGTACAGGAAGACATGCATCCGGGAAATCCAGACAGCATTTCAGACACTATCGGTAGAATTTAAAAGCATGAATTCGAATCCCAGCTCCACTAGTAATTAACTGGTGGGACTTAGAGTTATTTTCATTCCCTACGCCTCAGTTTTTGCATTTGGAAAATGGTGGTAGTAGTAATGCCTGTAGAATTTTTGTAAGGAGGAGAATGCGTAAAAAGGCTTGGGCATGTTGTCAGTAAATACTAGCTTGAAGAAGGGTTTTATGAGAACCCAGAGATTCCGAAGGAAGTATAATTATGATAACCAAAGCTTATGTAGTCCTTACTATGTATGCCCCAGGAACTAACTCATCTACTCGTCACAACAACCCTTTGCAGAAACTCTGTTATCTCTGTTTCATAGTTGAGGAACCTGAGACATGATTTATCATACAGGTAATTTACTTTCTGGAGATCATGTGGCTAGCAAATAGCAAAACTGGGATTTGAATTCAAGTAGTCTGGCTCTAGAGCCTGTGCTCTCATCTCGAATCCAGTAGGCTTTCAGTAGTAGGCATTCAATGGATGTTTGTTGCGCTCTGCTTTGCTGATTTGTTTTTTAACCAGAGAGTTAAGGGATTTTCCGGGTATTAGAAATAGGGTGTGCAAAGCCTTGAGTTTCGTAAGTTCCCCTCTTGGAACTCTGATGGGGTAGAGAGTTGGGATGATTCGAGTGTGAGAGATGGGGGTGAAAAGGTAGAGTGGGTGACAAAATCGCCAAAAGGCTGTTTTTCTTGGGTTGAACATCTTCAGAGAAGGGAAAATACCAGGCAAGCGTGTTTTACTAATGAAGAAACAAATGCTTTGAGATCAGGTGAGTGGCCCAGTGTTACACAACTAGTAACCATTTCTGGCTTCACTTAACCATTGTTATGCTCTGTACTGCTTCCTCCATTCTCATTGCAGACCCACGTTTGTCTACTGATGAATTTCTGATCCAGAAAAGTGCAGATTAATGTGCATTTATTACCTGGCATTGGTGTTAGAGGTGAATGAGACAGGCTAGATGTAAGAAAGGAGAGGTGTCTGTACATAAAGAATTAAAATGTTGTAATGGAGCTTGGAGTGCTGCTTTAAAAAAAATTCTTGGGGTGTGTGAACAGTCAAGACTTAAAGACTGGTCATGTGAGAGGCTTACTGATGGGCCTTTGCTTTTTTGTGCAGTAGTAAATTAAGGGTGTTTGTGTGTCTGTCTTTTCAGGTATATGGGACAGGTTACTCATCAACTCCCAAACTAAGTCCAGGAAGACCTCCTCTCTTCAAACAGTTCGGATAGAGAGGAGTCCTTGTAAGTACCTCTTCCCCTCTCTCACGCTCTCTAATGCTGAGTTTTGTCTAATTAAGCTGTTATTTGTTGGGACGGTCTCTGCCTTTATGGTCAGGTATCAAACCACAGATAGCCCAGTGGAACAAGTCTTACTTGGGATTTACATGATAAAGTCGGTACACAGGATAGAATTTCTTACATTATTTCTCTACCTTAAGAGGGTAGCTTTTTTGTGAAAAACTGCTTGTTGGATGAATTTTGGGAAGTCAAAAACAATTGTTAATCTCCATGGCAAATTTTTTTAGAGGTTACTGAGCTTCAAACTTAATATATATGGATGGAAAACCACAACCACATCCCATTGAATTGGACACAATTATTTAAATGATAAATATTACTTAGAATACAGCATAATGGCCAATTCTCTTTATTTATTATTCTGTATGTTGCTGTACTGCACATTCGTAAGTATGTCCCACACTCAGACTTTAAGTATTACATGAATGCCCTCTCTGTAATTCACTCTTAATGTTAAAAAAAAAAAAAGGCAAAAATTCAATAAAAACAATGTAAATAAGCATGAAGGTTATCACATCAATAAACTAAGAAATCATGAGTACTCTGAAAGGAGAATTTAACTAGCATTATTACTGTAGCACTAAATCTACAATAGCTAAAATGACCACATGGTGGCTGTCCATCCAAAAACCGGTTTTTGTGGACATAGGTTTTTGTTTTGAGGGGTTCCTTACCTAGGAGTGGAATTGCAGGTATATGGAAGGTGTGAATTTTTTTTTTTTTACGAAGAAGAAATTGCCATTGTGCATTTCCACCAGCAAGGTATGAGAGTTTAGTCGCTGCATATCCTCACCAAAATGTGGTGTGGCCTTTTTAATTTTAACTAGTCTAGTGTGGATATAGTGGTATCACGTTGTGATCTTAATTTGTATATAATGGCTAATAATGTTGAGCATCTTTCTGTGTATCACTGTTTGTATGTCTTTGGTAAACGGCCTGTTCAAATCTTCAGCACATTTAAAAAATCAGGTTTCTCATTGTAAACATCATTCTTGATAGTGCAGCTCCGTTGGTGATAGACTTACCAGCCCTGTGTGTCTGAGAAAGTCTTTATTTTGCTTTCAGTTTTTGGAAGATGCTTTAATGGATTTAGAATTCTAGGTTGACAGTGTGGGTTTTTGCTTTTTCTTTTTTCTCCAGTACTTTGAAGACGTCACTACGCTTTCTTTTCAGTGGCATTGTTTCTGATGCCTGTGTCTACTGTCAATTTGTGTCAAGAATATGGTGTTTCTTTTCTTCTCTGGCTGCCTTTAAGATTGTCTTCATTACTGGTTTTTACTGATTTTATGGTGATGTGCCCTTTGTAGTTTTCTTTGTGAGTCTTGAGCTTGGGTTTGTTGAACTTACTGGATCTATGAGTTTATAATTTTTATCAAATTTGGGAAATTTTTACGGATGTTGTTGCTTGCTCCTGTCTCGCCTCTCCTGAAGGGACTCCAGTTACACCTAATTTTGACAGTTGGGGTTGTCCCACAGCTCATTCATTGTTTGTTTGGGTCTTATGTTTTGTGTGTTTCAATTTGGATAGCTTCTATTGCTGATTTCCTTGAGTTCACTATTCTTCTATATTGTCTAATCTGCTGTTAATTCTGTCAAATGTATTTTTTCAAGGTAGATACAGTTTCCATTTCTAGAAGTTTGAGACTGTTTATATCTTTTGTTTCTTTCCTTGTGTTTGTGCTTTTCTTTTCTTCCTTGAACATACAAAGTATATTTATAAGAGCTGTTTTAACATTCTTGTTGCTGATTCTATTGTCTGCGTCATTTCTGAATCTTTATTTTTTTCCCTACTCTTTATGGATTATGTTTTCCTGTTTATTTGCATGTTTGCTAATTTTTTATTAGATGCTGGACATTTTTAATATTACGGTGTCGTGTGTTGGATATTATTTAATTTAGAAGAACTACGACTGGACTAGCCTCAGCGTTCAGCATATACTCTCCTAGAGTACCATGGAATTATTTGGCTTCTGAGGATCAGGGTTCAGGCCACACATTTTGGTACTTGTTTTGCTCTACTTGATTCATTAGTTGGAAACAAAAGCGGGACCAGGTTTTCTGTCTGTAGCAATAGATTTAAATCTGAGGACAGAAAAATACCTTTTATTTGTATTAGTAATTTCTCTTTCTGTATATCCGAAGGGGAGTGAGAGCTAACATTCCCTATTGTGTAGGGCTTTATTTGTGTACATGCTCTTAGGGAGTCCTTCCAGCACCTTATTTTACAAATAGAGGTCGTCTACTTGACCTTGGCCGCTATTTTCTTTTCTTCTTCCTTACGCTGGACATTTTAGTCATCTGTTATGTAGCCATAACAGTTACGTAAGTTCTGAGAGCTTGTTATATGCATGATTATGTGCTGGGCCTCTTTTGAGAGAGAAAATAAATATTCTTGTTTGTTGACTGCTCTGTATGTGGCACAGTGACTGACAGTTATCACTCCCTTTTTATAGATTAGTACACTGAGGTTTCAAGTGGTAAAATTAAATGTATTAATTAGGATTCTTGGTTGCAAATGGCTAAAATCCAGCTCAGATTGCCTTAAGCAGAAAAAGAAATTATGTTGGTTCTTTTTATTGGGGGAAAAAATACTCCAGGTGCAGTAATTTCAGGTGCATCTGGATCCAGGTGCTCAGTGTTCTCAGAGGTCAGCCACTCTGTCTCTTAGTCCTGCTTTCCTAGGCATTGGGCTAATCTAGAGCATACTCTTCCCCCATGTGTGGCGAGTTGCCAGTTTATCAGCAGCTTCAGCCTTGTATTCAGCCAACTCAGTCATTCACTCAGAAAGATTTCTCTCTCAACAGTTCAACAAAAGGTCCCGAGTAATCTCTTATTGGCCTGACTAGAGCAGCGTGTCACTGTGATACCACTAAAGCACAGTACAGTGGCCAAGGATGTGGAGGATGTAGGCATGGGGTGAGGGGCAAGAGTGACTAAGAGTGACACCAGCTTAAAAGGAAAGCAAGGGTTATATTATCAGAAGAAGGGGAACAGATGTTGGGTAGGCAGAAATAATCACTACTTAATTAACTGGCCCAGGGTAATTCAGATAGAGGTAAAACTAGGATTCTGTATATACCTAGTCAGTCTTACCCTAAAGCCTCAGAACCTGGTGCTCTTAACTGTTAAGTCACACTGCCTCCCTATTTAGTTACTATTCGTTGAATGCCAGCCTTCTAGGAGTTTACAGTCCTGGGGATATATGAGAAACAAAACATTTGAGAAACAATTAATTGCTGGATTGTGTAGTCCTACTGCTTTATTCAGAAGAGGATGGAGGGTTTTTAAATGAAGGGAACTAAAAGATATGTAATTATGATTGCTATTATTAATACTCAATTCAGAAGTGTTTATAGGAAATCCTAGGTTTCAGAATTTACTAGCATAAATGTTGATATGCTGTATTTACTTTCCACAGTATTGGACCAGGTGCAGACCTTTCTCCCGCAGATGGCACGGGCAAATGAAAAGCTAAGAAAAGAAATGGCAGCTGCGCCACCTGGTCGTTTCAATATTGAAAACATTGATGGGCCTCATGGTAAAGTTATACAAATGGTAACTATGCTTTGTTTTCATATGGTGAAATTACTAGTCTACTTGTCACCTAAGAAGAAGAGAACTTTTCCATTTTATTTTCAAGTTTTCATTGTCCTGGTGTTAACTCATGTTTCCAATGTTTGTATAGGTACATAGTCATTTTATGATTTAGTCATATGATATCACAGGAAGGTTTTTTTTTCCTAAGTCAAATGCTATATTTGTTATTCTGAAGCATTAATCTACTCAGTGTCCTAACTGGATTTTTTTTTCTGTCCAAGCCCCAAAAGAGGTGATCATAGTCTGATTTATTGAGTATGCAAAAATAAATGATGTGTAGAAGAGAGCAATTGATTACATAAGCTATGTGTAAAAATGTTCTCTCAGTTTATACTCATGTCTTGTTTCTGCACTGGAATTCCCTTTATAATATCTGTGTCTGGACAGAGCTGAGACAATTGTTAATAGTATCTAATTCATTAGCCAGTCTGGTCAGCTCTCCCTCCAGAATATATCCCAAATCTAACCACTTTGTACAACCTCTGCTGTTCCTTTGGACCTTTGTTGGCCCAGGTAATTATGGTCTCTCCTTTGGAGTATTGCAGCAATTTTCTTTTTTTTTTTTTTTTTTTTTTTTGAGACGGAGTCTCGCTCTGTCGCCCAGGCTGGAGTGCAGTGGCCAGATCTCAGCTCACTGCAAGCTCCGTCTCCTGGGTTCACGCCATTCTCCTGCCTCCGCCTCCCGAGTAGCTGGGACTACAGGCGCCTGCCACCTCGCCCGGCTAGTTTTTTTGTATTTTTAGTAGAGACGGGGTTTCACCATGTTAGCCAGGATGGTCTCGATCTCCTGACCTCGTGATCCGCCCGTCTCGGCCTCCCAAAGTGCTGGGATTACAGGCTTGAGCCACCGCGCCCGGCTGCAGCAATTTCTTAACAGGTTTTCCTGCGTTCACTGTTTCTTCCCTGGGGTCTGTTCTTCACACAGTTTGGGACCTGGGGGCTTCCCATCACGTTTCAAATAAATTAAGTCCTTCAAGGGGCCCATATGATCCTGCCTGCAGTTCTCTTATCTCAGAGGTTCCCAACCCCCAGGCTGTGGACTGGTGCTGGTCTGTGGCCTGCTAGGAAGCAGGTCGCACAGCAGAAGGTGAGCAGTGGGTGAGCGCGCATTACCACCTGAGTTCTGCCTCCTGTCAGATCAGCAGCGGCATTAGATTCTCATAGGAGCACGAACCCTATTATGAACTGTGCATGTAAGGGATCTAGGTTGTGTGCTCCTTGTGAGATTCTAATGCCTGATGATCTGAGGTGGAACAGTTTCATTCCAAAAACATCCCTGCCAAGGTCCGTGGAAGAATTTTCCACAAAACCAGTCCCTGGTGTCAAAGAGGTTGGGCACTGCTGCTCTGTCTGACCTTATCATTTACTACACAGTCCTCATCATTTACTGCCCTCCAGCACCAGTCTCACTGTGCCTGATCTTCTCCCCCATGGTTTTCTCAGGTAGAATGCTTTTCCCTAGATTTCTCCATTTCGACTCCCTCTGTCTCTTTTCAGTTGTCACCTGATCGAGAGGTCTTCCCCGATAGCTCTATTATTATTTTATCTTGCTTTATTTTTCCATATTTTCACAATCCTACATTATGCTTTATATGTATTTGTTTATTGCCTTTCTTTCGCCTCTGGAACAAGAGTCAACAAATGTTTCTGTAAGAGGCCAGATAGTAAATACATTAAGTTCTGTGGGGCTTACTGTCAACTCTGCTGTCATAGTGTGAAAGCAGCCATTGACAATACATACATGAATAAGCAAGGGGAAAACATTTTATTGGGGAAAAAAAACTCCAGGGGTGGTGATTTCAGGTGCACCTGGATCCAGGTGCTCAGTGTCCTCAGAGGTCAGCCGCTCTGTCTTTTGGTTCTGCTTCCTAGTGTTGGCCTAATCTAGAGTGTGCTCCTCCCCCACCTGTGGCAGTTTGCCAGTTTATCAGCAGCTTCAGCCTTAGATTCAGCAACTCAGAAAGATTTCTCTCTCAACAGTTCCAACGGAAGGCCCCGAGTGATCTCTTACTGGCTCAGTTAGAGTAGTGTGTCACTGTGTATGGGTGCTGAAATGAGAATTTCATACAATTTTCACCTTTCGTGAATAGCAGTATTTTAATTTCTTCCCCTCAACCACGTAAAAATAGAAAACACATTCCTACTTTGTGAGCTGAACAAAAATAGGCAGTGGGCAGGATTTGGCCTGCAGGTTTTAATTTACGGGTCTCTGCCTGAAAAATGTAAATTTCACCAAAGCGAGAGGTTTGTTTTGATTTTTTTGTTGTTGTTGAGTCTCTGGTACCTAGTGTAGTGCCTAACTCATGTTAGTATTTGCAGAATGAATGTTGTTGAGTGTGTTTAAGGTATATAGAATTAGGCCATAGCAGATGTTTTAGACACTTATCATAAATTTAAATCATCATTATGGCAGACCCTGACAACTGAAAGTATAAAAAAGCCATGTTGTATTAAAAACGTTTCTTATCCTTGTGGCCTGGTGTGTTGTCTCACACCTGTAATTGCAGCACTTTGGGAGGGCAAGGCAGTGGATCATTTGAGGTCAAGAGTTCAAGACCAACCTGGCCAACAGGGTGAAATCCCATCTCTACTAAAAATATAAAAATTAACTGGATGTGGTGGGGCACACATGTAGTCCTAGCTACTTAGGAGACTGAAAGGTGCAAGAATCACTTAAGCCCAGGATGCGGAGGTGGCAGTGAGCTGAGATCACGCCACTGCGCTCCAGTCTGGGCAGCAGAGCAAAACTGTCTCAAAAAAAAATTCTTATCCTTTATGTTTCAGTATTTTTGCTGAGTATTGGTTATTCTCAATATTGTTTTATTATGACTTTTTAAGGAATTGCTCTGAAATAGATTTCCTGCCCACTACTTTTTGCAGGATGTGGCTTTGTTTGAGATGAATCAGTCGGATTCAAAAGAAGCGGACAGTTCAGAAGAGAGTTCACAAGACAGTTCAGAGAACAGTTCAGAATCAGAGGACGAAGATGACAGCATCACATCTGAAGTCACCATAGATAACATTAAGCTTCCCAATTCTGAAGGTGGAAAAGGCAAGATTGAAGTTTTGGACAGTCCAGCAAGTAAAAAAAAGAAATAGTCAAATAAATTATCTGAAAAGAAACAGGTGACGTATGTCTGCAAATTCTGTGAAAAAGAATGATTCACTGACTTTTGCTTTTCAGGCACCTATAGTGCTTTTATGTGTTAAAAACTTCAGACAAATTAAATTTGACAGTTTATTTGATCAAAGAATGATTCATGAGTTAGGTAGCATTGTAAACTGAAAGGGGTTCAGAGACCTCCACTCTACAGCATGGAAAGTGTGCTTTTATCAGCTGAACACAGAAGTAGAGTACAGAAATAAGTTGATGGGTTACAGCTAGGTGTTTGCCTAAATAAGGCAAAGAGGAGACCTAAGGCTGCCCAATGTCCCATAGGTATGATCTGATCTAAGGAGACCTCTAAGGCTGCCTCGTCTGATGGGCTGAGGCTTGGCTGTTTGTGATTGGCTGAACTTGGCTATTTGCTATAAAAATACACTCCTGAGTTAGGTTTTGGTGTGTTCATGATTGCAGTTAGTAATGGCCTCCTGCTTATTTAACAGTTTCCTTTTTATCAGTCTCTGGATCTTGAAGAGATTGACCAAAACCTTAGGCATTGATGCGACTCTCCATCACCATTATAATGGACTTGTTTGGTCTCAGGATGGAATTCACAAGTCATGATGTCAGGTCAGTAAGACCATTTAGCGCATAATGGATGGCTGTATAAAAGTGCTTAAGACTCTTGAGAGGGTATCGCACACCAAAGAGACTATTACGATGACTTTCAGGAGAATAATACCAAGAAACTGAAGTGTACTGCTTGACAGGAGCACCTATGAACCATAGTCATCAAAATCAAACAAGTCAAAGTTCAGGCAATATAGACGGTTCACGGTATATAAGAACAGTTAATCGTGGTATTTGTTTGGGAAGTGATGGTGATTAAGGACTGTGGTTGCTGTAAATGGTCTTATTTAAAGAGGTAGCCATTTTTTGTCATTAGCCTTATAACAAAAGTCATAGGAATCTGGAGACCCCCTGGAAGAAACATAAAGATTAGAAAACCTTGGAAAAGCCCAGCTTGTCATCCACCATTTGGGATGCCTGCAAACTAACTGTTAGCTCTTCCTGCAAACATCATATGTTCTGTTCCCTTGAGAAATGTCTTTCATGCATATGGTGGCAGTGTCCAAAGAAACAACAGTATCAGTTACATTATTGTATTGAATTTTCTCTAGTAGCAAAATCTGGAAATATAGGTACAACATTCGGTTTTGTTTAGCACCACACATAACTCCCAACATGAGCAAAGAGGAGATCTAAGGCTGCATGATATCCCATTAAGTGCTTTTGTTAAATACTTTCAGAAGGTGACTTCTACCCCAGGAGGTCTGGTTGGCCGTAAAATAAGGTTTTTCCCTATCTGTGCATTAGTTTTAAATTCCATATGACTAGCACCCAACCACCACAAAGAGTGAGTCCCCAGGAGCCCCACTGCAGTCTTTCCTCAGTGGAAACTAGCTTATCTTTTTTTTTTTTTTGAGATGGAGTCTTGCTCTGTCGCCCAGGCTGGAGTGCAGTGGCGCAATCTTGGCTCACTGCAAGCTCTGCCTCCCAGGTTGACACCAGTCTCCTGCCTCAGCCTCCTGAGTAGCTGGGACTACAGGCGCCCGCCACCATGCCCAGCTGATTTTTTTTTTCCTGTATTTTTAGTAGAGACGGGGTTTCACCGTGTTAGCCAGGATGGTCTCAATCTCCTGACCTCGTGATCCACCTGCCTCGGCCTCCCAAAGTGCTGGGATTAGAGGCATGAGCCACTGCGCCTGGCTGGAAACTAGCTTATCTTTATTTTCATCTATTCCAAGGTTGGTGCTAATTTCAATTGCTAAGCATTTTAGACTCTGATAATAGGAGGTATTTATGGGGACTTTCGGGGAAGCTATTTGGAAGGCAGGATTGAACCATGCCAAACAGTAAGATCCTAACCAGTGGGGAGCAAAATGGAGTAAGCATATTTTCTGTAGACCAATACAGGCAGACCCTCTGAGACTGGAAAAGAGGGCTACCTAGTAGTAATTGAGCATGAGTCAGTTCAGTTCATCCACTGGTACATCTGTATAGTTCCTGAACAAGGTCTAGGAGGAAACTTACATTTTTATAGTTCCTCTCCTTTTAAAAAAATATTCTACATTTTATTATTATTATTTTTTTTAACTTTCAGGTTCAGAGGTACATGTGGAGGTTTGTTATATAGACAAATTGTGTATTGTGGGGGTTTGGTGTACAGATTATTTCGTCACCTGATGATAAGCATAGTGCCTAATAGGTAATTTTAAATCCGCACCCTCCTCCCACCCTCCATCCTCAAGTGGGCCCTGGTGTCTGTTCCCTTCTTTGCGTCCATGTGTACTCAATGTTTAGCTCCCACTAATAAGTGAGAACATGTGGTATTTTTCTGTTCCTGTGTTGGTTGCTTAGGTCCTGATTATCTTTTTTAGTTTTCTGCCTTGAAGATCTGCCTAATATTGTCAGTGGGGCGTTAAAGTCTCCCAGTATTATCTAAATCTCTTTGTAGGTCTCTGAATGCTTGCTTTATGAATCTGGGTGCTTCTGTGTTGGGTGCATATATGTTTAGGATAGTTAGGTCTTGTTGAATTAAGCCCTTTACCATTATGTAATGCCCTTCTTCGTCTTTTTTTTTTTCTTTGTAAAATATATTTTGTCTGAAATAAAAATAGCGACCCCTGCCTTTTTCTTTTGGTTTGGTTGGTAGATTTTTCTCCATCCCTTTACTTTGAGCCTCTGGGTGGCATTGCACGTGAGGTGGATCTCTTGAAGATAGCCTACCATTGGGTTTTGCTTCTTTATTCAACTTGCCACACTGTTTCTTTTGATTGGGGCATGTAGCCCATTTACATTCAAGGTTAATATTGATAAGTGTGGATTTGATCCTGTCATATTGTTAACTGGTTACTGTGCAGACTTGTCAGTGTGGTTGCTTTATAGTGTTACTAATCTGTGTACTTAAGTGTGTCTTTGTAGTGGCTGGTAACCCAGTCTTTCCTTCTTATAGTTAGCACTCCCTTCCAAGACTCTTGTAAGGCAGGTCTGATGTTAACAAATTCCCTTAGCATTTGCCTGTCTGAAAAGGATCTTATTTCTCTTTTGCTTATGAAGCTTAGTTTGGTCAGATATGAATTCTTGGTTGAAAATTACTTTCTTTAAGAATGCTGACTATAGGCCCCTGATCTCTTCTGGCTTGTAGAGTTTCTGCTGACAGTTCTGCTGTTAGTCTGATGGGGTTCCCTTTGTAGGTAACTTGTCCCTTCTCTCTTGCTGCTTTTAGCATTTTTTCTTTCATTTCCACCTTGGAGGATCTGATGACTATGTGTTTTGGGTTGATCTACTTGTATAGTATTTCACAAGGGTTTTCTGCATTTCTTGAATTTGAATGTTGGCCTCTCTAGCAAGGTTGGGGAAATTTTCATCGGTGATATCCTGAAATATGTTTTTAAAGTTGCTTGGTTTCTCTCCCTTTCAGTCACAGCAGTGAGTCATAGATTGGGTCTCTTTACATAATCCCATATTTCTCGGAAGTTTTGTCCATTCTTCTTTATTGTTTTTTTTCTCCAAGTTATTTCAGAGAGCCAGTCTTCAAGCTCTGAGATTCTTTCCTCAGCTTGGTCAATTCTGCTGTTAATACTTGTGATTGCATTATGCAATTCTTTTAGTGTGTTTTTCAACTCTATCAGATCAGTTTGGTTCTTTCTTATAATGGCCATTTTGTTTATCAGCTTCTGTATTGTTTTATTGTAACCCTTAGATTCCACAGATTGCGTTTTGACTTTATCCTGTATGTTGATGATCTTCATTCCTGTCTATATTCTGGATTTTATTTCTGCCATTTCAGCCATCTCAGCCTGATTAAGAACCATTGCTGGGGAACTACTGTAGTTGTTTGGAGGTAAGAAGACACTCTAGTGCTTTTGAGTTGTCAGTTTTTGCACTGGTTCTTTTTTATCTTTGTGGGCTCATGTGCCTGAAGTTGCTATCCTTTGGATGCTTTTTTTTTCTTTTATCCTACTTTATGTCCTTGTGTGTATGATTGTGGTATGAAGTGGGTTTAGCCAACTGATTTCATTTCTAGAAGGTTTTCAGGGGCCAAGGCTCAACTCAGGACTCCTAGACTATGTGCTGTAATTCTGCGGGGGGCTGATGTCAGGTCCCCGGCTTTGTTCTCTGGCCACTGGAGGTTAGGAACCTGCTCTGCTAGAGGGGCCAAGATATTTCTGGACCACTGATCAGAACACTTCAATGGGTGGTCCCAGCCAAAGTGCTTTGTATGGCAGTGGCAGTGGGATCTGTCCTTATATGCACGTGCCAGCAGTAGCAGTGGGGTGCGGTGCACACTCACCAGCTTCGGAGGGGTGCTGGCAGTTGCAAGGGTGCTGTTTTTGTGCAGGCTTTTGCAGTGGCTGTGGTGTTAGCATGGGGGTGGGGCGCTGCGGCCACTGCTAGATTGTGTGTGCCCTCTGTGCATGGCAGTGGCCACTCAGGGTATGAGGGCGGGCCGCTGGTCTCCATGCATAGTTTCACACCACTGGCAGTGTTGACACAGGGGCAGGGTACTGGTGGCTGTGGGACTGGTGCCAAATGTGTGCACATTCATGCTGGCAGCAGTGACTGCGCAGGGTGCATGGCAGGTCCACTGGTCACTGTGCCTAGTTTTGCAACTGGTGGCTGTGTTGGTGTCGGGGTGGGGTACTGGTGGTCTCTGTACCTGCAGATGCTCCAGTGGCAGTGGCAGCATGGTGGTCGGGTGCAGTGCACTCAAGCCAGCAGTAGTGGCATGGCCGAGTGCACTGGCAGGAAGTTGAAAGCAAGGTCTGTGCACAGGTGCTGGGAAAGTGATTCGGGTATTGGCTGCATACGAGCACCTGCAGGCAAGGTGGCATGGGGGAGGCTGCAGTGGGAGGAGAGAGTGGGATCAGGTGGTCTGGTGCACGGTCTGTTGTGGGTGGGAGTGGTGCTGGAGTTCTCCGCCGTTCAGGCACGATCTGCCAACTCAGGTTGGTGTAGGCCCCCAGGACCCATCCCACCTGGGCATCCAAGGCTGCACTGCAAGCAGGGACAGCCAGGCTGAGGCCCAGGAAGAGGCCAGGAAACTGAGGAGTGCTTAGTTCAGATTGGCCAGGTCTCATAGGAAAGACTGCCCTGCATTTTTTAGGTCTGATAGTTCCTCTAGGGTTGAAGTCTCTTAGGGGAGCAAGATGAGTCATGGGTGATGGGCATCCCTGGCCATGATCCACTACAGATGCTCCCGCACCAAAGCCTCTGGGCTCTGCACCAGCTAGAGTTCTGCTCCTACCACTTCTCTAAGAAGCTCTCCCTGCAAGCTCAAGTGTTCATGGGGATCCTGGGGTCTCCTGCCAGATTCCAGAGGCTTGTGGTGAGAGTCCACTTGCTGTTTGCCTGCTCAACTCACCCCATTTCCAGGAGCCAGGGGCCAGGAACAAGTCCTAGTGTGTGGTAGCCCCTTGCAGCGTTCCTCGTTTCCTCCCTCTTCAGCCCAGCACCTGTGTCTTCCCTTCATCCACCCTCAATGCCCTCCCCCTGAAGATCTGCTACGAGTGCATCAGTGTTCCTGATATCCCAGGCCCTTGGTGGCAGGTGTTCCTTCTGGCAGCATCTAGCTGATCATCTTGCCTCCGACCTGTTCCCTTTGTAGCGTAAGTGTGCATAACCACATTTAGTGGAAAAGCACCTTACTATATTTAATCCAATGACATTATACAAATAATCACAAGTGCCCACATAGATAGTCCCCAAGTCTTGTGTATGTGATGCCTGGAAGCATAATATACCTTTTGTAAGCATCGCTTGGTTTGATGTTCTTTATTTGATAGTGGTTAGGTTATTAATTGGAAAGGTTAGGATATTGCTTTCAGTGAGTGTAGGCAAGCATATAGCAGTGACATTTAGAACATCAAGGATTGCTTTCTCTTCCTTTGGGGTTTCAGGGTAATTCTCTTTGGGAACTCAGAGAGGTGTTGGCATTAGTGGAACTGTTTCCTGGTTTTTACTCATTAGCCCGCAAACCCAAATAGTTGCTCTGTTTTTTTTTGCTAGAGCATGAGCCTTACCTAAAGCGGTCATAAATTATGGTCCTATGGATTTTCCTGTAAGAAAAAGGAAAGATTAAGGCAATAGGAAATAAGGGAAAAAGAAAAGGGACATAGTTTTCATGATGACAGAGAAGAGAACTCTTGATCCATGATCAAATTCTTACCATCCATACTGCAGCAAAAGTCTGGAGGCTCTGAACTTTTGCTGCAGTATGGGTGGTAAGAATTTGGTATGGTCCCTTCCATAAGGATTTGAGGGCAGTGTTTCACTCATGTTGTTTTCAGAAGACCCAATTTCCATGTTCCAGATTGTGAAAGATTTGGTTGTCCTCCATTGATAGATCATGAAAGGCTTTTTTTTTAACCTGGTGAAAATACACTTTGGCATAATACATTAAGGCCTTGCAGTATTTAGTCATGTCAGTTTATAGGAGCAGGAGATATATGAGGTTTTGTTATTAGGGGCATAGGTTTTTCAGTAGCTATTTCATAAGAAACTAATTTATTTTGTATTTTCTGTTGGAGTGGATCTAATTGCCCATAAAGCCAATGGTAATACCTTTGGACAAGGCAATTCAATCAATTCGGTTAACTTTACCAATTTCAGTTTAAAGTTTCATTTATTCTTTAGACCTTTCCAGAAGATGAAGGGTGTTAGGGATGATGGTAATACTATTGTGTTTGATGAACTGTTTTAGCTGTTTTATAACTTGTCCACTGAAACAGGTTCTTCTATTGCTGGAGAGTCCTCCAGGGAAGCCCCAGAATGAACATACTTTCTAACAACTTCTTATTGTCATAGCATTGGCCTTCCTACATGATAAGGCTTCTATCTGACTAGAGAACACACAGACTTTTATAAGAACATATTGTTATCCAATTAAAGGTGGCAATTGATGAAATCCATCTGTAAACATTCAAATGGCCCAGCAGGCAGTAGAAATGTACCACCTAAAATTTTGATTATCTTTCCAGGATTATGAGCTTGATAAACCAAACATTGGTTGTAAACCATTTAACAATTTTAGAATACTCATCCCACCAATATTTTTTCAGTTTCTGCCTTTAGAGAGCATAACTGTTCTGGTTCAGGAGACTGTAAGATTATTTGTCCCTCTGAAAGAGAATTTTATATGCCCTTTTGCCTTGGAGAGCAAGTCTTGCCCCAGCAGATTTACTGGGGCAGTATCACATAGTTAAAAAGTATGATTTTCTGTAAATGACACCGATGTCAGCTGGATGGCTTCCGCTATGGGAACCTTTTGAACTTGATTTGAAACCCTACCACAGAAATGATGTTTCCACAGAGTACATGTTTTTACTCTGAGGGATGTATTAGCTTATTAAGGTAGAGTTTATGGTAGATGAAAGTGGCTCTAGTATCCACCAGAATTGTGTAAGATTTTTCATTTGTTTTAACTTTTGTTTTTCCATGTTTATTTCTTTTCTTTTTTAAATAGTACTTTGAGTTGCTGTTTATCCATGTTTATTTAAAGGTATTATGGGGAGCAGTTTTCTGGAGAATTCCCTGGATGCTCATCAATGTTGATTATTATCTCTAGAGTTAAGACCTTGTGGACTCGCTCTGGTGGGGGGGAAATAGTATGGCCCGAAGGAAGGAGGCTTACTGGTATACCGACATAAGAGTGTGAAATCTCTTTTCCAGCATCCTAGTTGTTTGCAATGAAGGGAGACACCTTAGGGCAAATAATTTATTGGTCTAAGATCTCTTGGTTCTAGCTTGAAATAAGGGAGAGGAAGTCCCTTTGGTCTTGGTCTTTGTGATTATTGTAATTAGAGAGACAAGCTTTTTGACCTTTGGTCTTTTACTTACTCTAGAATTCTAGAGTTTAGCTAGGGCCATCAATTCAATCACATCTGTAACTTCTCATCCTGGTTTGTGTTTTTTATTCAGGTTACTAAGTTCAGGATGAGCCCCATTTACAAATAGAGCAGTTAATCCTGTTTCAGGCATTGCCAGAAGTATCCCTTGGTGTATTGGAACCTGGAATGTTTTACAAATAGTCTTTCTGAATGGACCCTGTAATCTGAAACTGGTTCATTCTATTTTTTGTCTATGAGATTGTACGATGGAACAATCAATTTTTTGTAGCAATATCTTAGGAATTGAATTTTAAAGGTTTTTGACAATTTTTCCAGCTCTCGTTGGCCCTACTCTTGATGAGGTTTTGGGGGAGTCTTTAATATCCTGATTAAGTTTTTCCCATTCTGTTGTCATACATTTTCAAGCTTTGCTGTGTCCCAGTATCATATGAATAAATTGGTCGGGGAGTCCTGGCTTGTAAGCTCCTGTGAGAATTCTAAAATCTTCAGTACATTTTTGGGGGTTTTCCCCTGGGCTAGGGAAGTCTTTTACCATGTCTGGAAGCTTAATTTTTGACCATGGAGTAAAGGTGGTTATGACAGGCAGGCCTGGCTGATCAGAGAATCTCGTTTTGTAAGGCATTTGTCTAACTTGCCTTTTTTCATTATCTTTAGAGTGAAAGAGTAGTTGAGCAAAAAGGTTATTAGACTCAGAGTATTGAGGTAAGGATGGGTAAAGAGAAAGAACAAAACAGGTTTGAATCAGTCAAGTTAGTCTTTTTTTGTATCATCCTTAAGCTTCTTAAGCTTTTCATTTGCCTTCTCTAAGGAATCTTTTAGCTGCCTGTGTGTACCAATTTAAAAAATGCATCTCATTGCTTATGAAGCATTTTGGATTCTTTCTTTTGTAATGTGCCTTGCAAGTGAACAAGTTTATGTAGGTTAAAACTTTCCCACTGTGGGCCACTGGAATTCTAAATTATTTTTTGTAAGTTTCACTCATTTTTTAGAAAAGCAACATGCCCCGAGTCTGTAGTTCTTATACACAAAATTGGCTCTAGTTCCAGATGGAGGAGTTCTAGACTCCATGGATCCAGATGAACTCATGATTCCCTGTCTTCTTGTGACTTATCATAGGCCTTCTAGTGGACCCAGTCTCTGGACCCTGTTTGGTAAAAGAATTGTTCAAGTAAATTTGGAGAGCTCAAAACATAAATCTATGTAGCTGTAATCTGAAAGAGAAATCATGCACAACCTCCAGTTGCTGTGAGAGAGGAATGGATACAATGGGCTCAGTAAATACATTCATTTGGTCACTAGGGTGCTCCTGGGTGGTTGCTGGAATTCACCTTTGGATCCCACGTCTGACACCAAACACTTAACTGTTAAAACCTCTAGACAAATTAAATTTAACAGTTTATTTTAGCAAAGAACAATTTTACGAATTAGCACTGAAAACTGAAAGGTTCAGAGTGTTCCACTCTGTGGCACGGAGAGTATGGTTTCATAAGTATAAATCAAACGTGGAAGTAAACTACAGAAATAGCTTGATTGGTTACAGTGGCTTAAATCTAACTATTTGTTACAAAAGTATACTGCTAAGTTAGGTTTTGGTTTGTTTATTACTGAGTAAGATTGCAGTTTGTATATAGGAACTACAAGTACCAAGGGAGTCTCAGGCTAATGGCCTCATGCTTATTTAATTTCACATATGTAATATTGGATGTGTTTTGTTTCTCAGAGAAACCAGAGCTGGTTTTTAAAGAGTTGGAATATATAGCATTTGGATGTCTTCCCAGAGTAGAATGACCTTTACTCTCTTCTAAGGTAGAGTTTAGAAAGCTTAATTTTGTGCATGGTGATGAGTGAATTTGTTAGCATCTTTTTTCTTCAGCATGGATTTCAGAAACATCAATTTTGTTTTAAAGTAAAAATAAAGGCCAGGCGTGGTGGCTCATGCCTGTAATCCCAGCACTTTGGGAGGCTGAGGTGGGCAGATCACGAGGTCAGGAGTTTGAGACCAGCCTGGCCAACATGGTGAATCCCCATCTCTACTAAAAATACAAAAATTAGCTGGGCGTGGTGGCACATACCTGTAGTCCCAGCTACGTGGGAGGCTGAGACAGAAGAATCACTTGAACCCGGGAGGTGGAGGTTGCAGTGAGCCAAGCTCGCACCACTGCACTCCAGCCTGGGTGACAGAGCAAGACTCCGTTTCAAAAAATAAATAAATAAGTAAAAATTATCAGTTTTGTTTTAAATGATCCCTTTGAATAAAATAACCTAGTTTTTTTAGGTTATTATGAAGTCAAACTTATTTGTCACCATCAAAATGGGTTTAATGAGGGAGAAATATGTGAAAAAGAAAGAAGATTTTACAAATAAAAGAATTACTTATACAGTTGATCCTTGAACAATGCGGGAGTTAGGGTGCTGACCCCCTTTGTGGTCAAAAATCTATGTATAACTTTTGACTCCCCGAAAACTTAACTACTAATAGCCTACTATTGACCAGAAGCCTTAGTGATAAGATAAATAGTTGACTAACACACATTGTGTATGTTATATATATTACATATTGTATTTTTACAATGAAGTAAGCTAGGGAAAAGAAAATATTACTAAGGAAATCAGGAAGAGAAAAATATACTTATGGTTCTTAAAATGGAAGTGGATCATCATTAAGGACTTCATCCTCATTATCTTCAAGTTGAGTAGGTTGAGGAGGAGGAAGCAGAAGGGTTGGCAGAGGTGGAAGAAGTAGAGAAGAAGGAGGCACACTCATTGTAACTTTATGGAAATACATTGTAATTTCTGTCTGACTTTCTGAGTTATTCATTTTGTTACTAGTGGAGGGTCTTGACTCTGAGTCATCTGGGTTCTTGGCGTTTTGAACAAAGAATTGGATAAAACATGCAAATCAATGAAAGGATGAAGCAACAAAAGCACAGATTTATTGAAATGAAAGTACCCTCCACAGAGTGGGAGCAGGCTCAAGCAAGTGGCTCAAGAGTACTGGTTAGAAAATTTTCCGGGGTTTAAATACCTTCTTGAGGTTTCCCATTGGTTACTTGGTTTACACCATATGTAAATGAAGTAGTGGTCTGCAGCCAGTCTGATTAGTTGCTGAAGGTGACCAGTCAGAGGCTGAAGTGAAGTTACTGCATTACACCCTATGCAGACATCTGATTGGTTGTGGAAGGTGAAGTGAAGTTACAAAGTTATAACCCTGCGCAAATGAAGACTAGGCCTGTGACCAGTCTGATTGGTTGCAGGAGGGGACCAGAAGTACTTGCCATTTTTCATCTGTGACACAGTAGTGGGGTAGTTGCAAAGGGAGTAGCCTCTGATCCTTTTGTTACTTGGGCATGGAAAGTTGGGGTTTTCCTTTTGATTCAGTCTAGGAAGTCAGTGTGAATTGGCCTTAGGTTCCCTGCTTCCAGACCCTATTCTCCTGGCTCAGTTTCTCTAAAAATGTTTCTATACAGTACCAATCTTCTTCTACCATTTGCTTTAGTTTTAGTGTGTGTGTCATAGATCCATGTTGTGAAAGAAGTCAAAAGCAACCTTGAATGATCAGAACCCTTCTGCCAGATTGTCTAATGTCATTGTGTTTTCTGATACTGATGCTTCTCCACCTTCCTCATCGTCTGTCACTGTGGCTCAGAAGCATTCATCTCTATCAAGCTGTCTTCTGTTAATTCCTCTGGTGTGATGTCTGTTAGCTTTTGAATTTCTCCAAGATCCCTGTCTTGAAACCCTTCACTTCACCTGCCCCACCTTTTTTGCCACATTCACAATCTCATGATTTCCTTGATTGGCTCCATTGTGAATCTTATGAATTCATGCATGATATGTGGACACAGTTTTTTTCAGCACAAATTTATTGTTTCAGGCTTGATGGCTTTTACAGCTTTTTCTATAACAATGATATTGTCTTCAGTGGTGTAATCCTTCTAGAATTTCATGATGTTCTATCAATGTTCTCTTGCATAGCTTTGAAAATTTTTTCCATAGAGTATCATGTATAATGAGCCTTAAAGGTCCTCATGATCCCCTGACCCTAGAGGCTGAATTAGAGGCCTTCTGTTTGGGGGAAAGTACACCACTTTGATACCTTCAGAGTTGAACTCATGGGTTTCTAGGTGACCCTGGGCATTGTCTGATATCAGAAGAACTATAAAAGACAGTTCTTTATTGGCAAGGTACTTCTTGACTTTAGAGACAAAGCATTGATGCAACCAATCCAGGGAAAGGGGTCTTGTCCAAGCCTTTTTGTACAATCAGAAGACTGGCAACTGGTGTTTATCTTTTCCAGGCTCGGGGATTAGCAGCCTTACAGATAAGGGCAGCCCTGATCATAAATCTGATTGCACTTGCACAGAACAGTAGAGTTAGCCTGTCCCTTCCTGCCTTAAATCATGCTCACTTCTGTTACTAATTGATGTCTTTTGTGGCTCTTTTTTTTTTTACTTTTAGGTTCAGGGGTACTTGCTTGCAGGTTTGTTATATAGGTATTTTGTGCATCATGGGAGTTTGGTGTGCAGATTATTTCGTTTGTGACTTTTTTTTTCCCAGATGAGGGTACTTTTGTTTGTATTAAAAACCTGTTTGAGAAGGTATCCTTTCTTCTCCGTGATTTTTTTTATTGGCACCTGGGAACTTGGCTGGTGCCTCTTGGTTAGCAGAAGCTGCTTCTCCTGTTATCTTGACTGTTTTTGTTTTTTTTTTTTAAGTCAAACCTCTAAAATTCTCAAAGCATCTTATGCTGGCATTGAATTCTCCAGCTTTAGAACCTTCACTTTCCCTTTGCTCTCAGTTGTAATTTAATAACTTCCCTTTTTTTCAAATCATATTAGAGTCTAGCCTTTTTGATAGCAATCCTGCACCCACATAAAAGCTGCATTTTCAATAGGAAATAAAAATGTATTTCACAAAAAGATTTTTGTGCCCACTGGCACAGCTGCAGCAATGGCTTCACAAATTTCCTTTTCTTTTTTAACAATGGTCCTTATGGTAGATTCATTTATCTTGAAATGGTGGGCAACCACAGATGCAGACCTCAGTCTATGGTGCACATCAAGCAATTCATATTTTTCTTGTAATGTCATGACTTTTCTCTGCTTCTTGGAAGAAATTCTGACATCACTAGTAGCACTTTATATGGTTCCTACCTATGGTGTTGTTCAAGGTTTACAATATTGCACTAAAGATGAAGAACATGTGATAACCATAAGAGATCATTTGCAGGTTTGTTACATAGGTATACACGTTCCATGGCGGTTGGCTGCCACCATCAACTCATCATCTACATTAGGTATTCCTCCTAATACTATCCCTCCTCTAGGCCCCCACCCCCCAACAGGCCCCAGTGTGTGATGTTCCCCTCCCTGTGTCCGTGTGTTCTCATTGTTCAGCTCCCACTTATGAGTGAGAACATGTGGTGTTTGGTTTTCTGTTCCTGTGTTAGTTTGCTGAGAATGATGGTTTCCTGCTTCATCCCCGTCCCTGCAAAGGACATGAACTCATCCTTTTTTATGGCTGCATAGTATTCCATGGTGTACATATGCCACGTTTTCTTTATTCAGTCTATCATTGATGGGCATTTGGGTTGGTTCCAAGTCTTTGCTATTGTGAACAGTGCTGCAGTAAACATACATGTGCATGTGTCTTTATAGTAGAATGATTTATAATCCTTTGGATATATACCCAGTAATGAGATTGCTTAGTCAAATGGTATTTCTGGTTCTAGATCCTTGAGGAATTGCCACACTGTCTTCCACAATGGTGGAACTAATTTATACTCCCACCAGTAGTGTGAAAGCATTACTATTTCTCCATATCCTCTCCAGCACCTGTTGTTTCCTGTCTTTTTAGTGATTGACATTCTAACTGGTATCTCATTGTGGTTTCGATTTGCATTTCTCAAATGACCAGTGATGATGAGCATTTTTTCATGTGTCTGTTGGCTGCATAAATGTCTTCTTTTGAGAAGTGTCTGTTCATATCCTTAGCCCACTTTTTGATGGGGTTGTTTTTTTCTTGTAAATTTGTTTAAGTTCTTTGCAGGTTATGGATATTAGCTCTTTTTTTTTTTTTTTTTTTTTTTTTGAGACGGAGTCTCGCTCTGTCGCCCAGGCTGGAGTGCAGTGGCCGGATCTCAGCTCATTGCAAGCTCCGCCTCCCGGGTTCACGCCATTCTCCTGCCTCAGCCTCCCGAGTAGCTGGGACTACAGGCGCCCGCCACCTCGCCCGGCTAGTTTTTTGTAGTTTTAGTAGAGACGGGGTTTCACTGTGTTCACCAGGACGGTCTCGATCTCCTGACCTCGTGATCCACCCGTCTCGGCCTCCCAAAGTGCTGGGATTACAGGCTTGAGCCACCGCGCCCGGCCGATATTAGCTCTTTGTCAGATGGATACATTGCAGAAATTTCTCCCATTCTGTAGGTTGCTGGTTCACTCTGATGATAGTTTATTTTGCTGTGCAGAAGCTCTTTAGTTTAGATCCCATTTATCTATTTTGGCTTTTGTTGCCATGCTTTTGGTGTTTTAGTCATGAAGTCTTTGCCAATGTCTGTGTCCTGAATGGTATTGCCTAAGTTTTCTTCTAGAGTTTTTATGGTTTTAGGTCTTACATTTAAGTCTTTAATCCATCTGAGTTAATTTTTGTATAAGGTGTAAGGAAGGGGTCCAGTTTCAGTTTTCTGCATATGACTAGCCAGTTTTCCCAGCACCATTTATTAAATAGGGAATCTTTCCCCATTGCTTGTTTTTGTCAAGTTTGTCAAAGATCAGATGGTTGTAGATGTGTGGTGTGAATTCTGAGGCCTCTGTTCTGTTCCTTTGGCCTATATATCTGTTTTGGTACCAGTACCATGTAGCCTTGTAGTATAGTTTGTAGTCAGATAGCGTGATGCCTCCAGCTTTGTTCTTTTTGCTTAGAATTGTCTTGGCTATACAGGCTCTTTTTGGGTTTCACATGAAATTTAAAGTAGTTTTCTAATTCTGTGAAGAAGGTCAATGGTAGCTTGATGGGGATAGCATTGAATCTATAAATTACTTTGGGCAGTGTGGCCATTTTCACAATATTGATTCTTCCTATCCATGAGCATGGAATGTTTTTTCCATTTGTTTGTCTTCTCTTATTTCCTTGAGCAGTGGTTTGCAGTTCTCCATGAAGAGGTCCTTCACATCCCTTGTAAGTTGTATTCCTAGATATTTTGTTCTCTTTGTAGCAGTTGTGAATGGGAGTTCACTCATGATTTGGCTTTCTGTTATTGGTTTATAGTTACTGGTTTATAGCAATGCTTGTGATTTTTGCACATTGATTTTGTATCCTGAGACTTTACTGAAGTTGCTTATCAGCTTAAGGAGTTTTTGGGCTGAGACGATGGGATTTTTCTAAATATCATGTCATCTGCAAACAGGGACAATTTGACTTCCTCTCTTCCTGTTTTTATATGCTTTATTTCTTTCTCTTGTCTGCTTGCCCTGACAAGAACTTCCAATACTATGTTGAATAGGAGTGGTGGGAGAGGGCATCCTTGTTTTGTGCTGATTTTCAAAGGGAATGCTTCCAGCTTTTGCCCATTCAGTATGGTATTGGCTGTGGGTTTGTCATAAATAGCTCTTATTGAGATATGTTCCATCAATACCTAGTTTATTGAGAGTTTTTAGCATGAAGAGGTGTTGAATTTTATTGAAGGCCTTTTCTACATCTATTGATATAATCATGTGCTTTTTGTCATTGGTTCTGTTTATGTGATGGATTATATTTATTGATTTGGCTATGTTGAACCAGCCTTCCATCCCAGGGATGAAGCCGACTTGATCGTGGTGGGTAAGTTTTTTGATGTGCTACTGGATTCAGTTTGCCGGTATTTTATTGAGGATTATTGCATCGATGTTCATCAGGGATATTGGCCTAAAATTTTCTTTTTTTGTTGTGTCTCTGCCAGGTTTTGGTATCAGGATGATGCTGGTGTCATAAAATGAATTACGGAGGAGTCCCTCTTTTTATGTTGTTTGGAATAGTTTCAGAAGGGATGGTACCAGCTCCTCTTTGTACCTCTGATAGAATTCGGCTGTGAATTCTTCTGGTCCTGAGCTTTTTTTGGTTAGTAGGCTATTAATTACTGCCTCAATTTTAGCACTTATTATTGGTCTATTCAGAGATTTGACATTTTCCTGGTTTAATCTTGGGAGGGTGTATGTGTCCAGGAATTTATTCATTTCTTCTAAATTTTCTAGAGGTGTTTATAGATTTGTATAGAGGTGTTTATAGTATTCTCTGATGGTGGTTTGTATTTCTGTGGGATCAGTGGTGATATCCCCTTTACCATTTTTTATTGTCTGTTTGATTCTTCTCTCTCTTCTTCTTTATTAATCGGGCTAGTGGTCTATCTATTTTGTTAATTTTTTCAAAAAACCAGCTCCTAGATTCATTGATTTTTTTGAAGGGTTTTTCATGTTTCTATCTCCTTCAGTTCTGCTCTGATCTTAGTTATTTCTTGATCTTAGTTATTTCTTGTCTTCTGCTAGCTTTTGAATTTGCTTGCTTTTGCTTCTCTGGTTCTTTTGTGATGTTAGGGTGTCAATTTTAGATCTTTCCCGCTTTGTGATATGGACATTTAGTACTATAAATTTCCCTCTAAAACACTGCTTTAGCTGTGTCCCAGAGATTCTGGTACATTGTGTCTTTGTTCTCATTGGTTTCAAATAACT
This sequence comes from Papio anubis, assembly GCF_008728515.1. Taxonomy (NCBI): domain Eukaryota; kingdom Metazoa; phylum Chordata; class Mammalia; order Primates; family Cercopithecidae; genus Papio; species Papio anubis. The sequence continues at coordinate 99,376,613 of NC_044984.1, forward strand.
TACTTATTTCTGCCTAAACTTCGTTATTTAGCCAGTAGTCATTCAGGAGCACGCTATTCAGTTTCCATGTAGTTGTGTGTTTTTGAGTGCATTTCTTAATCCTGAGTTCTAATATGATTGTACTGTGGTCTGAGAGACCGTTTGTTATGATTTCCGTTCTTTTGCATTTAGCTGAGGAGTGCTTTACTTCCAATTATGTGGTCAATTTTAGAATAAGTGCAATTGTGGTGCTGAGAATAATGTATATTCTGTTGATTTGGGGTGGAGAGTTCTGTAGATGTCTATTAGGTCCACTTGGTCCAGAGCTGAGTTCAAGTCCTGAATATCTTTGTTAATTTTCTGTCTCATTGATCTATCTAATACTGACAGTGGGATGTTTAAACTCTCCCACTGTTATTCTGTGGGAGACTAAGTCTCTTTGTCGGTTTCTAAGAACTTGCTTTATGAATCTGGGTGCTCCTGTATTGGTTGCATATATATTTAGGATAGTTAGCTCTTCTTGTTGAATTGATCCCTTTACCATTGTGTAATGCCCTTGTTTGTCTTTTTCTGATCTTTGTTGGTTTAAAGTTTGTTTATCAGAGACTACAACCCCTGCCTTTTTTTTTGCTTTCCATTTGCTTGGTAAATATTCCTCCATCCCTTTATTTTGAGCCTATGTGTGTCTTTGCACATGAGATAGGTCTCCTGAATACAGCACACTGATGGGTCTTGACTCTTTATCCAATTTTCCAGTCTGTGTCTTTTAATTGGGGCATTTAGTCTGTTTACATTTAAGGTTAATATTTTTATGTGTGAATGTGATCCTGTCATTATGATGGTTGCTGGTTATTTTGTCTATTAGTTGATGCAGTTTCTTCATAGTGTCTTTGGTCCTTACAATTTGGTATGTTTTTGCAGTGGCTGGTACCGGTTTTTCCTTTCAATATTTAGTGCTTCTCTCAGGAGCTCTTGTATGGCAGGCCTGGTGGTGACAAAATCTCTCAGCATTTGCTTGTCTGTAAAGGATTTTATTTCTTGTTCGCTTATGAAGCTTAGTTTCGCTGGATGTGCAATTCTGGGTTGAAAATTCTTCATTTTAAGAATGTTGAATATTGGCCCCCACTCTCTTCTGGCTTATAGGGTTTCTTCATAGAGATACACTGTTAGTCTGATAGGCTTCCCTTTTTGGGTAATTCAGCCTTTCTCTCTGGCTGCCCTTAACATTTTTTCCTTCATTTCAACCTTGGCGAATCTGACGATTATGTGTCTTGGGGTTGCTCTTCTCGAGTAATATCTTTGTGGTGGTCTCTGTATTTCCTGAATTTGAATGTTGGCCTGTCTTGCTAGGTTGGGGAAGTTCTCCTGGAAAATCTCCTGAAGAGTGTTTTCCAGCTTGGTTCCATTCTCCCCGTCACTTTCAAGTACACCAAATCAAACATAGGCTAGGTCTTTTCACATAGTCTCATATTTCTTGGAGGCTTTGTTTGTTCCTTTTCATTCTTTTTTCTCTAATCTGTCTTCATGCTTTATTTCATTAAGTTGATCTTCAATCTCTGATATCCTTTCTTCTGCTTGATCAGTTAGGCTATTGATACTTGTGTGTGCTTCATGAAGTTCTCATGCTGTGTTTTTGAGCTCCATCAGGTCATTTATGTTCTTCTCCTAACTGGTTATTCTAGTTAGCAATTCCTGTAATCTTTTTTCAAGGTTCTTATCTTCCTTGCACTGGGTTAGAACATGCTCCTTTAGCTCGGAGGAGTTTGTTAGTATCCACCTTCTGAAGCCTACTTCTGTCAATTTATCAACCTTATTCTCTGCCCAGTTTTTTTCCCTTGCTGGCTAGGAGTTGTGATCCTTTGGAGGAGAAGAGGTGTTCTGTTTTTTGGAATTTTCAGCCTTTTTGCTCTGGTTTTTCCTCATCTTTGTGGATTTACCTACCTTTGCTCTTTTATGTTGGTGATCTTTGGATGGGGTTTCTGTGCAGACGTCCTTGTTGTTGATGTTGATGCTATTCCTTTCTGTTAGTTTTCCTTCTCTAACAGTCAGGCCCCTCTGCTGCAGGTCTGCTGGAGTTTGCTGGCGGTCCACTCCAGACCCTGTTTACCTGGGTATCAGGTAAACAGCAGAGGCTGCAGAACAGCAAAGATTGCTGCCTGTTCCTTCCTCTGGAAGCTTCGTCCCAGAGGGGCACCCACAAGATGCCAGCTGGAGATCTCCTCTGTGAGGTATCTGTCAACCCCTGCTGAGAGGTATTTCCCAGTCAGTAGGCACAGGGGTCAGGGACCCACTTGAGGAGGTAATCTGTTCCTTAGCAGAGCTTGAGTGCTGTGCTGGGACATCTGCTGCTCCTTCAGAGCCAGCAGGCAGAAATGTTTAAGTCTGCTGAAGCTGCACCCACAGACAACTGTTCCCCCAGGTGCTCTGTCCCAGGGAGATGGGACTTTTATCTATAACCCCCTTGACTGGGACTGCTGCCTTTCTTTCAGAGATGCCCTGCCAGACAGGAGGAATCTAGAGAGGCAGTCTAGCCACAGCGGCTTTGCCACACTGTAGTGGGCTCTGCCCAGTTCGAATTTCCCCGTGGCTTTGTTTACACTGTGAGGGGAAAACTGCCCACTCAAGCCTCCGTCATGGTTGACACCCCATTTCCCCACCAAGCTCGAGTGTCCCACGTTGACTTCAGACTGCTCTGCTGGCAGTGAGAATTTCAAGCCAGTGATCTTAGCTTGCTTGGCTCTGTGGGGGTGGGATGTGCTAAGCTAGACAACTTGGCTTTCTGTTTTCAGCCCCCTTTCCAGGGGAGTGAACAGTTCTGTCTCGCTGGTGTTCCAGGCACCACTGGGGCATGAAAAGAAACTCCTGCAGCTAGCTCGGTGTCTGCCCAAACGGCCGCCCAGCTTTGGGCTTGAAACCCAGGGCCCTGGTGGTGTAGGTACCCAAGGGAATCTCCTGGTGTGCAGGTTGTAAAGACAGTGGGAAAAGCACAGTATCTGGACCAGAGTGCACTGTTTCTCACGACAGAGTACCTCACAGCTTCCCTTGGCTAGGGGAGGGAGTTCCCTGACCCCTTCTTCTTCCCGGGTGAGGTGATGCCCCAGTCTGCGTCTGCTCCCCCTCTGTGGGCTGTACCCACTGTCTAACCAGTCCCAGTGAGATGAGCTGGGTATCTCAGTTGGAAATGCAGAAATCACTTGCCTTCTGTGTTGATCTTGTTGGGAGCTGCAGACCAGAGTTGTTCCTATTTGACCATCTTGCCAGACAGCCAAGAGATCACTTTTTACTGTGATAGGCAATTTACTGTAGAGAGGAACTGTTCACACAGAGATGATTAGTGTCACATGGTATCGTGAGTAGACACTTGCAACACGAGCTCATCGCAATAGCAACAGGAGATGACCACAAAGTTATTACAGTACCAGAGTTAATTTTATGCAATTATGATTTAATACTGTGTCTTTGCACTTGTTTGTATTTCTTTCAACTGCAAACGGCACTAAGTACCATCTATAAGTGTTTGTGTGGGTAAGTGCTGATAAATTCTAACTTTTTTTTTTTTTTTTTTTTTTAAGATGGAGTCTGGCTCTGTTGCCCAGGCTGGAGTGCAGTGGCCGGATCTCAGCTCACTGCAAGCCCCGCCTCCCGGGTTCACGCCATTCTCCTGCCTCAGCCTCCCGAGTAGCTGGGAGTACAGGCGCCCGCCATGTCGCCCGGCTAATTTTTTTTGTATTTCAGTAGAGACGGGGTTTCACCGTGTTAGCCAGGATGGTCTCGATCTCCTGACCTCGTGATCCACCCGTCTCGGCCTCCCAAAGTGCTGGGATTACAGGCTTGAGCCACCGCGCCCGGCCTAATTCTAACTTTTTATAATATATTTATATATTTTTTATGGTAGAAATGATGAGATGGACTGGTATCTACATATATTTTATGCATTTTTTACATACCTAACTTCTCAAATTTTTTTATATTTTAAGCCATGCAGTTCATCTGTGAATTTTTTCAGATTGTCACAAATCTCCAAAAATGTTAAAAAATATATTTATTGAAAATAATCCATGTATAAGTGGACCCACACAGTTCAAATCTGTGTTGTTCAAGTGTCAGCTGTATTTAGCTATTCTGAATCTATTTTTATTTTAAAAATTCCTTTCTAGTTTGAGTTGGAAAACTGATGCTTTGTAGTGTAATCACTGTTGGTGACAGTGCAAGTCATACAATGCATGCAGAATTTACTGGTTGGAAAAATTAGTTTTTAGTTGATTTTTTTTTTTTTTTTGTAAAGCAAAACTTCTTAGCTATTAAAACTGTTCCACACAGTTGCCCACAGCTCGAAACGTATCAAATGTAGAAAATAGGGACATCACAGGAAAATTTGGAGGGCATAATACAAAGAAGGGCGACAGCTGGTTTTCCCTTCCAAAGGTCAAAATGACCTTAGGCTGGAGTTGCCTTTCTGCCCTATCCTTGGTTTTACTAAATTTATTTGGGACCTTATCTACCATGAGCCTGACTTTTGCTCAGGAAAGAGGCCTGAGAATTTAAGGACTATCTGTGAGTGGGTAGAGCTGATAGAACTTTGTCTGCTAATGTTTTCGGGTTTTCTTTGAATTTTATTCTTTCCGATTCCTCACGTTGGCCTGAGGCTTCTTGTGATTGCTGTGAAGATGATTATCCAGGTCCTTTGTGATCTTTCTTATTGGACGTTGGAACCAGCTCTCCTTGCCTGTGACTCACTCGCTAAATGTGTAAAGAAATGAACAGCCTGGGCGACAGAGCCAAACTCCGTCTCAAAAAAAACAAAAAATAAAAAATAAAAAAAAAATTAAAAAAAAGAAATGAGCAGATCTGAAACAGGATTTTTTCACCTGGAAAAGAGTACACCCGAACTGTACACAGCCGTGATGAGTTATTGGCATAAATACTTATTTAAAGATCTTCTTCCACTGGATGCTGTGCTACCTTGTGTGAACAGTTGCATTTATCTATTTCACTACTTAGCATAGTGTGTGATACACAGTAGGCATGGAATAATGATAATAAATGGATTAAATGGATACATGAAGGTATACAGGAGACTTTAATAAGCCATCGTAGACGGTTCCAGGCAGGAGAATATGAAGGTGTAATTTCAAGTACAGTTGTTATTGTCAGTTTTGCTTTCCACAGTTTCAGCTACCCATAGTCAACCACAATATAAAAATATTACATGGAACATTCCAGAAATAATACATAAGTTTTAAGTTGCTGAATAATGTGATGAAATCTTAGGCTGTCCCAGTTCATCTCACCTGGGACATGAATTGTCCTTTTGTCCTGCATATTCATGCTGTATGTGTTACCCACCCTTTAGTCACTTAGTAGCCTTCTGGATTCTCAGATTGAAAACAGTGTGTATAGGGCTCTGTTCTATCAAATGTTTCAGGCATCCTCTTGGAATGTATCCTCCATGGATAAAGGGAGACTACTTGTGTAATCTGGTAAAATGGATGAATTATTCATAAACAATGTCAGAACCAGCTATTTCAAACAAGATTAGATTCTCTAGCCTCATATATGCCAGGATGAATTTTATATGGATTAAGGATTTAAATGTAAAAAAAAAAAAAAATTTTAAGAGTTCCATACCAAAATACAGGTTTATATTTAGTAAAATAGTCAAGAAAGGTTTTTTTTTTAAAAAAAAGCATAACATCAAGGCCTAAAATTACAAAGGAAAAGAGTGCAAAATTCATCCTCATAAATATTAAAAACTAGTGTGTTGCAAATAAATTCAAAAGATAAGGGAAATACTGGGAAAAATATCTGAAATATGACAGAGTGTCATTAATATATCACAGGCTTTTACATTTTAGAAAAAAATGACTGATAATCTCAGTAGTGAAAAGACCATAGGAAATAAGGAGGTAATTCACAGAAAGAGAGTTCAACTCCATTTATCAGAGAAATGCAAATGAAATCAAGATTGCATTCTTCACCTATCAAATTGGCAGATGCAACAATAGCTGGTACTTACTGAGCCCCTTCTGTGTTAGCAACTATTCTAAGAGTTACCACCACTCATACATTATGTAAAGGCTAATGGGTTGTAAATTTAACTTTTGAGGACTTTATTGTATGTACGCATATTAGTCTGTTGTCACACTGCTAATAAAGACATACCCGAGACTGGGTAATTGATGAAGGAAAGGAGGTTTAATGGACTCACGGTTCCACATGGCTGAGGAGACCTCACAATCGTGGTAGAGGGTAAATGGGAAGAAAGTCATGTCTTACATGGCAGCAGGCAAGAGAGCTTGTGTAGGGTAGCTCCCCTTTATAAAACCATCAGATCTTGTGAGACTTATTCACATGAGAGCAGCATAGGAAAGACCTGCCCCCATGATTGAATTACCTCCCACCAGCTCCCTTATGGGAGCTACAGTTCAAGATGAGATTTGGGTGGGGACACAGCCAAAACATATCAGTATGTTATGGCCTTATCTAAAAGTTGTTTTGTTTGAAAGCAGTTTGCCCTACAGTGTGTGGAAAGTGCATTACTGTTGTGCTTTGGTTTTCCTACCCTTTGCTTACTCTGGTGCTTAAGTGTGAGTTGATGGCAGTCATTTGGAGAACAGTTGCACTCCTAAAATGAATGAAATGTTCTCTTCAAACTTGTGACGTACCGTCTTTCTATGGCGCTGTGACAGTTACAGATCCGAAAATTAGGTATAATGGCTTTTGAAGCAAAAATCTCATTCTGAATAAATCTCCCATCTGTTCCAATAACATTTTAATTATGCATCAAATATGGTAGTTATTTTTAAAAACTGCCTAGCAGGATAGTTTGTATTACTCTGCCTGTATCCATGACTGTGATAAGAGATGTAAGAAAAGGCCAGGCATGGTGGCTCACACCTGTAATCCTAGCATTTTGGGAGGCCGAGGTGGGTGGATCACCTGAGGTCAGGAGTTCCAGACAATCCTGGCCAGCATGGAGAAACCCTGTCTCTACTAAAAATATGAAAATGAGCCAGGTATGGTGGCGTATATCTGTAATCCCAGCTACTTGGGAGGCTGAGGCAGGAGAATCGCTTGAACCTAGGAGGTGGAGGTTGGAGTGAGCCAAGATCATGCCACTGCACTCCAGCCTGGGTGACAGAGACATTCTCAAAGAAAAGAAAAAGAAATGTAAGAAAAGAGGTTGAGTCTTACTTTCATTTGTATTTCTCTCACTGCCTAGCATAGTGCCTTTCACTCAGTTGGAATATACAATAAATGTTCATTAAACTGACTTGTTTCCTTTTCTTTATGGCAACAAAATAATTCAGCTTAAACATCAGTTCACAATCCTGGGTCAAAATCCTGAAGCAAAAATACAGGATATATATGATTTATAGACTTTTCCCAAAAGTTTTAATGTTGGAATCTTTGTGTTTGACTCCCCACCATCTGTTCATGGAAAACTCTTGCCAGTTACTGGTTTAGGAATGGGCACGTGATGTGAGCCTAACCAGCAAGGCTTCTGGAAAGTCTGTAGACTTTTGGGAAGGAAAGTGCAGTCATGTGCTGCATGATGATATTTTGGTCAACGATGGACCACATATACAACAGTGGTCCCGTAAGATTATAATACTATATTTTTACTGTGCCTTTTCTATATTTAGATATTTTTAGATATACAAATATTTACTGTTGTGTTACAGTTGCCTACAGTATTCAGTAGAGTAACATGCTGTTCACGTTTGTAGCCTGGGAGCAATAGGCTGTATCATACAGCCTATTTGCATGACACAATCGCCTCATGATGCATCGCTCAGAAGAAGTCATGCAACACATGACTGTATTTCTCATTCCTAGAAAGGAGGCACATGACGAGATGATGATTGTATCATACAGCCTAGGTGTGTTGTAGGCAATACTATCTAGGTTTGTGTAAGTACATTGTGGTGTTCACGCAACAAAATCACCTAATGTTGCATTGTTCAGAAGGAATCATGACACATGAATGTATTTCTCATTCTTAGAAAGGAGGCACATGACAAAATGATTCCTTCCTTTTGGAAGAAAGGACAAGATAGCAAGGCAGGAAATTTTCCCTGACCCCTTCGTGGGAGTGCACAGGCACTAGAAGTAGCCAGCTGCTTCAGTGCCAGAAGGGGCAGACTCCACTCACTCTGTCCCACTGCGTTCCACCCCTTGCAGGAAGGGGGGGAGTACAGGTGAGCAGGTGCAGGAGCTGGGTGAGTGCTTTTGGGCACTGGCAGGAGCAAAACTCCATGTGGCCTCACAGCATCATCTAGAGGGCTGCCTATGACCCCTGAAGCCCCAGAAAGAGGGTTACAGTCCACACTCTTTTAGCTTTACCATCCGTAGATGGCTTAAGTGTTAACAACTCAGTGGAGGGTCAGTGTGACAGCCTTTTGCACCTGCACCCAAATTCTTGTCCAGTGTCCAGGAGGAATGAGGGTGCATGAAAATTGGAGAGGGTAAATGCAGGGGATTTTATGGCCGATGAAAGCGTCTTTCGGTGGGAAGGGGAGCTGAAAAAGGGACAGAACAGGAAGATAATCTTCCCTTGGAGTCCAGCTGTCCCTGGCCTGGCTGGGCTCCTTTTTGAAGCAACACTGTCAAGCTGTCCTTTTGAAGTCACGCTGCTTCTCTCCAACATCCAACTGTAGTCTTTGACGGCCAGCTGCTGCTCCTGTTCTCTCTCTGCTTGCAGAGGTTTTTGTGGGCACAGGATTGGGGTAGGGCAGGCCATGGGTGGTTTTGGAAAAGGCAACATTCGAGCAGGAAAATGGGAATGCACGTTCTCATTTTGGGCTGTGGTTCCAGGCTTAAGGGTGGGGCCCTAACTGGGGACCCATCCTCTTCTGCCCAGAATTTTCCTGTCTCCTGTCCCTATCATTATGATGGGATATGATTCCTGGAACTCCTTTCTCGTGGCCATGAATGGAGCCAGCTCTTGAGGGTAAAGTGAGCACACCACAGATAGCAGATAAGAGCAAAGAACATTATAGAGTCACTGCATCAAATAACCTGTGTACTGCACTATTGCTGGACTCTGTTTTCGGTGGCAAAATAAATTTCCTTATTTTTTTTAAAAAAAGGCTATCACCTTATGAGATACACTTATATTCACTTCACAGCTGAGAAAATTGGCATAGAGATACTAAGTGCATAACTTGTAATACACAATGTTGGCAAAGATTTGGGAAAATTGTCAGTGGGATTATTGATTCAGGAATTCCACTTCCAGGTATTTGTTCTAATTACATAAGTATGACTTTGGTCATAAATTTTATATAAGATTTTTTGTGACATTTAAAATAGCAAAAAGCAAATCTAAATGTCTGACAATAGAGAATATGTTGAATTAAAGCCATTGAAATATGCAGAATTGTGTTTATTGACATAGAAAGATGCTGATGATATATTGTTAATTGAAAAAGCAGGTAACAATATTATGTTAATTTTGTAAAAAAAAAGTACACATATTCGTAGAAAAAGTTTGAAACAATCTCAGATATCATCTGTAGGCTATTTCTGTTTGGAAATAACCATAGATTTTTGGGTTGACTCAACAAATTATGGTTGAGTCAGTCTTACTTTCCTATTTTATAAAATTTGTTTTACATAATTGGGTATTTAATCATTTTAAAAATCAGGCATCATTTGTATAATATAATAATTTAATCCCCCTTATCTCTCATGTCTCATGCCTTATCCATCATCCCTCATGCCCTACTCTTAGCGCAGATTTTCCTTGACAGCTTTATTTTCTTGGAGGGCAGGTATGGGGAACCAAATTTGGTTCCTTACCCTAGCTCTAGCCACTTCCACAAAAGATTTTACAGATAATGTCCATTTTGCTTATTTTTTTTTTTAAGTTTAATTCTTAATATGTGCCCACAGCTCACTACCCAGGCCCTGATTTAGGCATTAGGAATAAAAACTATCTCAACTTAGTTAAAACCACCAGATTCATTGCTTGAAAACCTGTTCTGCCACTTAATAGCTGTGTGATTTCAGCAGGTTACTTAACCTCTCCATTGGAAAGCAAACATTTATTGAGCTCCTGTTACATATTAGGACTGGAGATACAATATTAAACAAAACAAGTACCTGTTCATGAAACTCACATTCTAATGGGAAAAGATCATTGATTAACATACAATAGGTAGTGATAAGTGCTATGAAAATAATGCACTTAGAATAAAGAATGACAGCGATGGGGTATGAATGTGAGAGCATATGGCCTATTTTAGACAGCGTAGTCAGGGAATGTGTCTCTAATCAGATGATATTTGAGGAGAGACCTGCAGGAAGTGAGCCAGCCAGCCATGAGGTTGTGTATGGGCAAGAGTTGCAGGATGAGGCAGTGGTATGCTGGTGCTGGCTTGCATTTGTTCTGATGGCATGCATCTCTTCCCAAACTCTGTGTTCAGTGAAGGCAAATTAGTAGCTCAAAAGTAGCCTTGATGAGAGTATTTACACACAGATACCTGCAAATGCTACAATTTAGGGTTGTCTCCCCTGCCCCTGAGAACTACTTGTTAAATATTCTACCAGCACACCCCTGGGAAGAAGAACAGTAAGGACGGAGGCCCCGAGGCAGTAGCAGGCTTGTTCTGTTGAGGAAGTCAAGGCAGTCAGGATGGTGGAACAGAATGAGAGGGAAATTGACAGGAGATGAGGTCAGAGGTAGCCAGGAGCAAGATCGGTAGGCAAGGTAAATACGCTGGACTTTGGTCTACGTGAAATGGGGGCCATTGAAAGGTTTTAAACAGAGGAGTGACACTGTCTGACTTAAGCTTTGAACAGGACCACACAAGAGAGGACTCCAGAAGACCAGTTGGGAGACTTGAGCAGAATTGTAGGAAAGAGGTAATGGGCTGGGCACAGTGGTTCATGCCTGTAATCTCAGCACTTTGAGAGGCTAAGGCAGATAGATCACTTGAGGTCAGGAGTTCGAGACCAGCCTAGCCAACATGGCGAAACCCCATCTCTACTTAGCCAGGCGTAGTGGCACATGCCTGTAATCCCATCTACTTGGAAGGCTAAGGCATGAGAATCGCTTGAACCCAAGAGGCAGAGGTTGCAGTGAGCCAAGATTGCACCACCGCACTGCAGCCTGGGCAACAAGAGCAAAACTCCGTCTCAAAAAAAAAAAAAAAAAAGAGGTAATGATGGCTTTGGGGTAGAGGTAGTAAGAAAAGCACCTCGATTTCTTCATTTTTTTCAGACATTGTCAGCTTTAAAACATGCTTAGCCTAAGGTCTTGCACACAGGAGGCCCTCAATAAATGGTAGCTGTTGTATTATTATTGACAGAAGGCCCATCCTGGAGTGGGGGAGGGTTGCTCATATCTAATTAGGAAGGCAAGTAATTTTAGTACAAGTGATAAGTGCTATGTTTGAGGAAAGTGGGAGCATTAAGGAGAGACAATTAGCCCAGCTAGGGGTAGGAATATCCAGGAAGGGTGTTAGAGCAAAAGGGGACAGCTTTAGCAAAGGCATGGGGATGGGGAATTAGAAGGAAAATGGAACTGCTTAAAGCATCCACACCTCACGATTCAGGTGATAATAAGATCACAGCTTCATCCTTAGCATTATTAGCAAAATAATCTGTGATCTGAAGCAACAGTGATGATTTTATTACTCTGTGTGTTAAGTAAATCACCCAGCAGGCTGGGGATCGTGATGTTCCAATTCCAGCTGACTTGGTAACTTTATGTATTACACAGAGCCTTTGATTCTGATCAGCCAGATCTAAAAATGTAAGCTGGTAAGAAATGTTTAAAACTTGCTATGGAGAAAGGAATTCTTAATCTGGGGCCCAAGCATGGCCTTTGGGAGGTCTGTGAACCCCTTGAAGATATTTGCAGAATTCTGTGCGTGCACATGAATTTGGGGGTAGAAGCGGGACACAGGGAGTGTGTGTCGTAGCTTTTATCAGATTCCCAAAAGACTTTTGCAGCCCAGAGAATATTTAAAACACCGCTACTGAGATGAACATTAGAGGGTAAAGTAAAATCAGTCTAGAAGAACAGGCATGTTTTTGTTTGCCATTCCATCCATCATTAAAATAATTTGATTAAATCATATTCTAAATCACATGAAATCAGTTAAAACATTTCACTTAAAAGTGATTACTTATAAAAAGGCTTTTGTCACTTTTATTCAAATATGAACTGTCATTTTGGCCCCAGTGAATATTCATTCCAACTTAAAATTTCAGCTGTGCCAAACTCTGGGATGGTAAATGAGCTATAGTATAATCAAAAGTGCTTCCAGGCCAAATTCGCTCTATTTATCATGCTGGAATCAAACCTGCTATTCTTCCTTTTGAAAATGTTCTCTGCCTCTGATTTTGTTGTTTAGTTTTTATTGATTCTCTAATCTCCTCATGTTATTCTGCCAAGTCTCCAAAATGACAAATATTCCCTAAGGGCTTCTTCAAAGCCAAAGAAAAAGGAATGTTGACTGAAATTTTATTTTTAAAGGAGGATTAATAGAATTTAACTTTCCGGCTATCTTCTGGAGACTCCTGTGATTCAGAAATTTGCCACCTTCTAGTCACACATAGATGGTGAAAACTTACTCACCTGACTACTTCTGTCTGCCAACGGGAAATGGGCTGTTAATAGTTTCCATTTCTTCAACGCTATGATCCAAACGCATTGTTAAGTGCATTATGTATATTATCTCACTGATTCCTTGCAACGCCTACTGAGATAGAGATTTGATTCTCATTGTATAGATACTCAACCTAGGCTCTGAGATATTAGATTACTGTCTTGCCCAAGATCACACAGCCAGTGAGCAGCAGAACCAATAGGTGGAAAAATGGAAAGTAAGATGTCCCATGAAGGACAAGCAAGTTGCCCAAAGAAAAGCACCCCTTTTCCTTGTACTATTGCCATTTTTCATTATGTGGCATTTTTCAGTGCTGCTGTATCAGGCATTGTGTCAGAACAATGGATGAGAAAAATAGGAATTGATGATTGAAAAGAGTTGTGGGAAATGAATTCATCTAGTTAATTAAACTATCTCAATATCTTTTAAGAATAATGACGGAGGAAATCAGAGTTAAATTTGAGTACTTACCATGAGCAAAGCAGTAATGTGAGGTGCTTTACTTACATTACTGCAAGGAATTCTCCTATTAAGGGTCCTGAGGAAGGCATTTACTATCTCTGTTTTACCCATAGGGAAACGGAGGCTCAGAGGAGTTGCAACAGTTTCCCAAAGTCACACAGATAGTAAGATGGTATGATACAAACCAGGATCTGCCTTCAAAGGCTGTTTACTTCCTACTATACCATACGTAAAATTCACTTCAAAAGCTATTTACTAAAATTTATGTGGGGGCAGCCATCATGTCATTAAATTCTGTATACTCCTCAGAACATAATATAGTACCTTGTACGTAGTAGGCACTCAAGATAATGTTTCTAGGTTAATCACCCATCACAGTGGGTTAAAATAAAATGGAACATCAAAGGCACAAAGATGTATCTTATTTCCAAATACTAAAAAAGAACTACCTTCACATTCCTTACAAGTTACACTGTTCCTTAGAAGCAAATTTATAGAAAATCTTTTTAATAACCCCCTATGTATAGTTCAGAGGTTAAAAACCTGTACATATTATACAAAGTTTCCAGTAAATGCACTTTGTGTATTATACTGCATGGTACTGACATCTTCAAGATGGAAACCATGAATAGATTCGTCTAGGTAGGGGAAAAGCAGCTTGGTATTTTAGAAATGCGTATGATATACAACAGTGAAAACCCAACAACTGCAAATCACTGGACGGTGTATTAGAAATAGGCACGTGTGTAAATGTTTTAGCAGGGCCTGACCCTCTTCATGGTTCATCTGTGTATTTTTTGGTTTGTGGCTGACACCTCCTGCCTCAGCACACCCAATCTTCTTAAGTGTGTCCCGAGTTGAAAAGGGCTGTCTGTCAAGGCTTTCCTGATGATGGTGTTGCTCTAATATTCCAGCGTCACCGTCTTGGTTTTGAGATACTCATTTAGAGCTTCCTCACCTAGGGCAGAGAAAAGCAGTTGACAAACCACACTCAAAGGCAGACATGTGATGTCTTCGGACCTTCAGACATAGGTGTACGCAGGTGTACAGGTCACTAAGTAAATGGAATGTGGCCTAAGCCAGTGCTTCTCACACTTTGAAGTTCATACTAACCATCTGAACACTTTGTTAAGCTGCAGATCCTGATCTGATTAAATCTGGTGTGGGTCCAGAGGTTATGTGTTTCTAACCATTCCCTGATGATGCTGACGCTAGTGGTCCATGGACCACACTTTGAATAGTAACAGCCCAGACCAGCTACCAGGCTTTCTAAGGAGCGGAGAGTGTTGTATGGTCAGCTTCAAACCAAAACCCTTCTCTTTTATTTCCCTACTTGATGACAGACTCTGCCTTTTTGTCCATTTAAGCTAAACAAGTAACCAGGATACTGTCCTCTAGATTATATTTATTAAAGCAGAACTGAGCACAGGAAAGTTTGAGATCATTTGGTTTAATCTTATTTTAAAGATAAGGAAAATTCAGTTTATATTGTTTGTTAGAAACACAGGGGAACCTGTCTAGGCAAAAAATAAATAGGTCTCCCTTTCTTTGACTCTTTCTATTTTGAGCTATACTGTCATCAATCTCTACAATGGTTAAAGGGCAGTGAATACCATGGGGAAACTAATGAGTACATGATTCTGGAAGTTGAGCAAAAATAAGGGCTGTCAACTTTGTCCCCACATTAGAATCACTCAGGGAGCTTTTAAGACTCCTGACCCCAGGTCTCACCCTAGACCAATTAGATCAGTATCTCTGTATTTTTTGAAGCTCCCAGGTGATTTGAATCCACTGTGCAGCTAAGGTTGACAACCACTGGGCTAAGGGGTTTTAAAGTCGGGGAGGAAGAAACTATTAGAAAAACTGTAGTATTTTATAGTAAAACAGACCTGAAGCTGGTCGAATACACTCTCTCAAAAGACGGGTGAAACAAGGATGCCTCACTTTCTAATGATAAGTTCCCTAAGAAAGTCTCCCACCGTGATTTGAATTCAGGCATGAAAACCAGATGAAAGACATGGAAAAGCGGGGGAAACAAGCCCTTACCTTCACCCAGTGGAATTTAAAATGAGAACTACTTTTACTGTTGCAAATACATTGCCAAAATAATTAGTAAAGAGAAAATGTAACAAAAAAAACTCCAAATGAACTAAACTTATATTTGCAGACTGTCATTTCAGTAAATCACAAACATTTCAGTTTTTGAAACAACACAGCAGACTGAGGGTATAAGAGATGCGCTCTACAGCCAGACTGCCCGGCTTTGAATTCTCTCTTGCCAGTGCCTGGCTCTGTGACTTGAGGCAACTCACCCAGCCTCTCTGAGCCCCATTTTCCTGTTCTGTACAATAAGATAATAGTAGTACCTATTCCTCTGAGTTCGTGTGAGAATTGCTTTTGCTTATACAGGCTAAGTGGAATGGGGCCTAGCATGGGTTTGGCACTGAAAGTAAGCTATTGCTTGAAAGGTGTGAGTGTCACTGCTCACAGTGAATTACATTTTGGGCTTTTTACAAACTCTTAAGTCTTATTGCTCAGACTCCCCCGAACCCTGCCAATTGCAGGGTTTTTTCAGTGTTGACTCTGAAAGCCTGCCAAGAAGCTCCAAGACAGGATTTATTCTTGGAGCTCGCTGGTTATTGCTCCCCACCCATTTGCCTCTCTTGGTTCCATTTAGTCTCGTGACAGCTAACCCGAGTTCATGCCAAATGTCAGATTAAACACCAAATATATTTCAGCTAAAGTATATTGTTGCAATTTCTTTTTCCTTTCAAACATTACTCTTTTGAAAAGGAGTATCTTTCCACACTATGCGTGCGCTTTTCTGTGTGTATGGTATATTCAATAGAAATGTTTAGTATTTTAAAAAACGAGTGCCCTTCTAAACCCAGATCTAACTGCCATGTAGGAAATGCCTCTCAAAATCATACACGAGTCATGAAACATAGAGCAGATTTTTCTGTGATGTGACAACAAAGGGAATGTGAAGCAGAAAAGTAAAGCCATACCTAAGTCTTTTCCAAAGCCAGATTGTTTAACTCCGCCGAATGGGGCTGCCACATCTGTCTTGTTGTATGTGTTAATAAAAACAGTTCCTGCTTCTAGTTTTTCACTCACATACATAGCTTTGTTTATGTCTCTTGTAAAAACCCCTGAGGCCAAACCATACTCTGTATTATTTGCTCGCTGCAACACTCCATCGATGTCCCTGTGTTTTTAGGAAGACATAAAACTCCGTTAAATGTAAAGTAAAAGATTCATTTTACGTTCTGAAAATTTTCCCATCTATGCTAGAAACAGGAAAACATTACTGCCATCTGCTTAAATGATTTTTTGTTGTTGTTGTCACTGTTGTTGTTTTTTAGAGACCAGATATTGTTCTGTCACCTAGGCTGCAGTGCAGTGGCACAATCATCGCTCACTGCAGCCTCCATCTCCTTGGGCTCAAATGATCCTCCCACCTCAGCCTCCCAAGTAGCGGGGACTACAGGCATGTGCCACCATGCCCAGCTAATTAAAAAAAAAATTTTTTTTTGTTTTTTAGAGACAGCATCTCCCTGTGTTGCCCAGGCTGATCTCAAACTCCTGGCCTCAAACTGTCTCCCAACCTTGCCCTTGCAAAGTGTTGGGATTATAGGCATAAGCTACTGTGCCCAGCCTGATTAAATTTTTATAAATGAAAAATATCAGGCTCACACCAAAAGAAAGTCCCCCAAAATATTACAAGTCTAGTATTACATTTTTCATATATATCATGCAACACCTTTTAAAATCTGACCCAAAGTCATATATTCAATCTTCTTCAATGGTTCTCATTCATGATCTCCCACTCCCTCCCCTCTCCCATGAATCCCACTTCTAGATGGATTTTCAGAGTGTCCTCCCTATTTCCTTCCATCTCTTCCAACTTTGCACACAAAGTTCAAGCCTCCTTCAGTGCCTGAAGCCGTTTCAGATCCCACCAATGCCACTGTCGAGGTGGGAGAGGAGGGTGGTTCTGTGAGAGGGCCCTGCAGCCAGACTGCCTGGTGACCTTGGGTAAATGACTTCATCTCCCCATGCCTTCATTTATTATTGTGAAAAATGGAAATAATAATAAAAGGACTTATCTAGTTGTCATGAGGATGAAATGAACAAATCATGCCTGGAACACAATAAATGTTAAATAAAAGCCAGCTACCATCAGGTAGTACATATATTTCCAAACTTAATATTTTGGTAGAACTAACTATATAGTGCTGACTTAACTCTTCCTGTAGGTAATGGTTCGCCATCCATAAATTGGAAGATAAAAGCTCCCTGAGGGCAGGAATAACTTCATGTCTCATATACCTCTTTATGCTATGGTGTTGCATCGTCGAATGAGAGTGAATGGGATTACATGTGCTTATTCAACAAAATAGGTCCCGTGATTTCCCCGCCTTTTGACTTACTTTGTATACACATCCAAGTAGGTGAAAACATGAACCTACTCTTTTCTCAGTTGAGTCAAGTTCTAATGTGCCATCATAGCGTATGTCCCCTTCTTCTAGCATGATCCTAATGCTTAAAAACACACACATTTTCTACCACATGGCCAGCAAATACAAGCCAGGTTGTTGTTGTTGTTTTTCTTTTTGAGATGGAGTCTCACTCTGTCGCCCAGGCTGGAGGGCAGTGGCGCGATCTGAGCTCACTGCAACCTTTGCCTCGCAGGTTCAAGCAATTCTCCTGCCTCAGCCTCCCAAGTAGCTGAGATTACAGGTGCATGCCACCACACCCAGCTAATTTTTGTATTTTTAGTAGAGATGGGGTTCCACCATGTTGGCCAGGCTGGTCTCGAACTCCTGACCTCAAGTGATCCACCCGCCTCGGCCTTCCAAAGTGCTGGGATTACAGGCATGAGCCATTGCGCCTGGCCAAGCCAGGTATTTCATCTGGTGCTCCAGCAACGACACAGGATCTGTTCCAAAACTGGAGGAAAAAATTGTGCTGAATTTATTGAGACAGCACAGGTCTCAGTGTAGTGCCTTATGAAGGGCTTTTCAAAGGCATCTTGACTATTCAAAATTTTAAACTTGCACAAGAAATCTGGAACCTAACCTGGAGTGAACTTGGACTCTGCTAAAACTCTCACACTTCCTGATGCATAGGGACCCAAATATTTATAGAATGGACTGGAGGGAGAAAGATGGTTTTATGCCATTTCTCATTGAGGACCATCAGGATATCACTATAGCTCCATAGTACATTGTTTACGTCTACAGCAATGACAAGCATATATTGATAGCAGCAGCAACAGCAAATACTTGACTTAGTAATACTCAGAATGACCTAAGGAGGTAGACATTGTTACCAAACCATACTCTGTATTATTTGCTTGCTGCCACACTCCATCGATGTCCCTATGTTTTTAGGAAGACATAAAAATTCATTAAATGTAAAACAAAAGCTTCATGTTCTGAAAATGTTCCCATCTACGCTAGAAACAGGAAAACATTACTGCCATCTGCTTAAATTTTTTTTTTTTTTTTTTTAGAGACCAGGTATTGCTCTGTTGCAGTGCAGTGGCACAATCATAGCTCACTGCAGCCTCCATCTCCTTGGGCCCAAGTGATCCTCCCACCTCAGCCTCCCAAGTAGCTGGGACTACAGGCACATGCCACCATGCCCAGCTGATTTTTTAAAAGAATTTTTGTAGAGACAGGGTCTCCCTGTGTTGCCCAGGCTGATCTCAAACTCCTGGCCTCAAACTATCCCCCGACCTTGGCCTTGCAAAGTGTTGGGATTATAGGAGTGAAGTGCAGAGTGGTTAAGTAACTGGCCCAAGCTCAGAGAGGTAGCGAGGGGAGAGGAGGCAGAATTGTCCTCTGACCCACTGCACCATCCTGCCTCTGACCCTCTGTGGACTAACTGTCATCTCTGTCTGTCTCCCCTGTTAGATAATAAACTCCTTAAGGACAGGGGTTGTGACTTAGCCATGTTACAGGAGATTCCCTCAAACCTGACTTCTATTGTCTGCACGTTTAGCACCAACACCATGGGAGAACGTATAATGAGAAATGGGATAGTATGCATCCTTGGATGGATATATCCAAGGGTACTCACTACACCTTATAGTCCCCTGAAGTCTTTTATACTGTATCTATCAAAGACTGAGAAAGTCATTCTTTATTTTTTTTCAAGTTCTCATTGGCTGAAATAAATCTAAAGCCATTCTGAAGAATTTTGTGCGGTATACCATGAGACCCCATAAAGTATTGTTTTATGAGCTCAGTTACCACTTGGTCCTCTTCGATAAGCTGAACTCTTTGCAAAGTTTCATGTAGTATCACAAACCAGCATGCCATTTACTGTTGGTTATATGATGGTTGTGAATATTTCCATGAAAAGTTGAGTATCAAGCTTTGGGGGGCAATATCCCCTATAATAACAGCACTCTTTCTCTGGGGAAATAAGATTTCACAGATGCCACCGACCATAGGAACGTAAATGTGAAAACCAGTTTTGTTATTTCTCAGTTATTTACTTTGTTCCACAGACACCTCAAATGTCGAGTGCAGAGAAACCAAAATTTAATCAGCTAAAAGCCCATTATGTTGGCCATTAATTGAAGCTGGAAAGCAAAAATATACTATGATCTATGATGTTAGCGAAAGCATAACTTCTAATTATTTAAGTTAATTATTATTATGGTAGAAAATTACATGTTCATTAATTTTATGCTGTGTATATAGCACAATGGCAAAGGGGAAAAATGACTTATCTAGTCAAAACCTAAGTTAAATTGTGTCTGAAGAACCTACCCATTTTGGAATTTAGAAATGACCATAATAGGCCCAAAGGATTCCTCTTTGGCAAGGTACATGTGGTCTTCCACATCTGTGAACACGGTCGGCTCCATGAAAAAGCCTTTTTGGAAAAAACAAAGAAAAAAATGTCAACTATAGGTTAAGTCATTTTCAATTAATAGTCCTCTCACTTAATTACATTATAATTTTTTCTTTCCCTCTGGCTCAGTAAAACCAAGAAGAGTTGCATTTCTCTATTTGGTGTTGGCATGCCCAGGTTCTTATTTTTTAATGTCTTTATTATGAAAATGTCAAACCTATGTAAAAGTAGAGAAAACAGTATAATGAAGGGTAAAATATCCATATTTTGCTCTATTTATCTTTTCCTTATTGAAATATTTTAAAGCAAATTCCAGATATCATCATTTTAACACCTCAGTATTTCAGTACAAATCTGTAAAAAGTAAGGATATTTTCTTATATAACCTTACATGTTTTGTTAAGCATAACAGTGTCATGCTTAACAAAAGTAGTAAGTATTCTTTATTCAGAATTTATATTTTAATTTCCTTAATGTCTAGAAATGAGCTTTTTTGCAGTTGGTTTGTTTGATTTAGGATTCAAATTCTTCTATACATTGTATTTGGTGTTTAGATTTCTTAAGGATCTTTTACTCTAAAACATTTCCCCATTTTGTCCTGCCTTTATTTTTTATTCCATCATCATGTTAAAGAGACGGTCAGTGGTTCTATACATTATCTTTCTTCCTGGATTTATCATTGCTTCCTTTGGGTGATATTTGTTTCTCTATCTCTTGTATTGCTTTTTTTTCCCCAGTGATTTTTATTGTGGTAAAATACACATAACATAAAATTTACCATTGTAACCATCTTTAAGTGTATGGCTCAGTGTTATGAAATTCATAATATGCAACCTTCCCCACCATCTATTTTCATAACTATTTTCAGCTTATAAAACTGAAACTCTATACCCACTAAAAAATAACTTCCTGTTCCTTCCTCCCTGCCTACTGCAGTTCTTATGAATAGAAAGATTGGCCTAAAGGTATAATTAGATTCAGCTTAAGCTTTTTTGGCAGGAACACTTCATAGGTGATACTGTGTGTTACACATTTCATTCCATCAGGAGACACGTATTATCCAGTTGTCTCTCCTTTTGTTTTATTTTATTTTGTTTTGTTTTGTTTTGTTTTGTTTGAGAGAGTCTCACTCTGTTGCCCAGGTTGGAGTGCAGTGGCTTGATCTCAGCTCACTGCAGCCTCCTCAGCTCACTTTAACCTGCCTCCTTGGTTAAAGTGATTCTTGTGCCTCAGCCTCTCCAGTAGCTGGGATTACAGGTGCGTGCCACCACACTGGGCTAAATTTTGGTAGAGATGGAGTTTCACCATGTTGCCAGGCTGGTCTTAAACTGTCGCTGTCCATTCCAACTGAAGAAGGCGGGCACCCAGTAAACCCCCACAGAGGTGATCTTACCTGGCCTTTGGACTTGTCTTCCTCCATACACCAAAGTGGCCCCCTCTTTCACTCCAGTTTCACAGTACTGCAGCAGCTTTTCCAGATGGGCCTTATGATTTTGGGGCCCGTGATCAGTGGATCTGTCAAGTGGATCACCAATTTTCATCTTTTTAATTTCTTCTACCTGTATGTTACCAGTCCATAAAAACACAATTCACTGTTAATAACAATAATAATGGAGTTTCTACCATGTGGTAGGTGTTGTGCTAAGGTGTTTATAGATGTATTGTCATTTAGTCTTTACAGTAGCACTAGAGGTAGTGGTTGTTTTGTTTTGTTTTTTTCCCTTTATGGAAACGGAGTCTTACTCACTCTGTCGTCCATACTGGATCCCAGTGGCATGGCATGGCTCACTGCAACCTCGAACTTCTAAGCTCAAGTGATTCTCCCACCTCAGCCTCTCAGAAGAAGAAACTGAGGCCTAGAGGGGATAAATTTACCTCAGCCTCTCAGAAGAAGAAACTGAGGCCTAGAGGGGATAAATTTACCTCAGCCTCTCAGAAGAAGAAACTGAGGCCTAGAGGGGATAAATAAGTGACCACACCACTACATACTGTAGACTTTTTTCCACTTGAAATCCCAAGTCCTTAGCCACTACCTACTAGCACAATATAAGCTACATATACTATATGAAAATTATCCTAAATGTTAATCCATTAAGAATAGCAAACTGATGTTCCGAAATATTTATTAATATCACATACTTACACTCTTCATGGCAAAGGAATTTCTAAAATGGTCACATTGTTATCTTTTTTTTTTCCTCCTCAAATGTGGTAGACTGCCCTTGTAAAATTCTCATGGTATAGCCATGCCAGATGACTCACTGGAATGCTCTGATGAAAAACAATCTTTGCTGCACAATGTTCATCACTGACATGTCTTTGTAATTACCTCTTGCACTCCTCAGTTGTCTTAACCTACTTCTACATCTTCTAATGTTAAGTCCAATTCTGGTAAGAAGAATGGGAGTTATCATGACCCAGCAGGTCCATGACTTTGAATTTAGGCCTGGCCATAATCTCTTAGTGTGTTCCCCAGGGTTCTGCGCTGGATGAGAAGTTCTGAGTGGCCAGGGACCATGTCTGCCTTGTTCACCTTTATATTCCCAGCATGCAGTGTTTGGTACCAAGTAAGTGCTTGAGAAATGCTGCTGAAGAATGAATACGAACAGCCTGTTTGTAAAACATGCTTGTTGATGTACTAATACAGCAAGTCCTTGATATTTCTGGTCTCAGTGTTTGAAATTTCAACAAATTGTAGCTGATTGTGAAAGCCCATGACATGTAGCACTGCAGACTTTAGTGAGACACAAAATTAAATTACAATGTGATGTTCAGGAGGCAGCCACTGCCTACCTGACTGCCCTCCATTTGCCTATCTATATGACTTCCTTGTTACTCATTCTCATGAAGAAAGAATATCTTCGTTTTTTTGGTGGGTGGGAGTGTAGGAAATTGGCTCTGGGGAAAAAATCACTGGGTGCTGGTTTTGCAAATATAAGCAAATTCATGATTAATACTACCTTCATAATAACATATTATAGTATAAGTTAGAGTTTATTTTAGCCACATAATTCATCTTAACACTCCTATAGATGACTTTTAGTCCCATGTTTATGGAGTCATGATCAATGTACTGGGGCTGTTTATTTATTTAGCTAGTTATTTTAGTGGAAGGAATTATATGCTATCATGTCAACTGCAATTGGGGATTCGTGGTGTATCTCTCATAGTTTATTTAGAGATTTATAAAAATCTACGAGTGTAACTCTCACACGTGTCAAGGATCTAATATATTACAAATGTAGAGTAAGGTATCATAGCTCTTCAATATACTTTATCAGGTTTTTATATAAACTTCTTTTTTACTATAAAAAAAAGTCATAAGCACATGTGAAAGTAGACACATAATACAGTGAAACCCCATGTACTCATCACCCAGCTTCAACAACTACCAACTTCTGGCCAATTTATTCCCCTACTCATTTCCTGTCCTCCGGGGTTATTTTGAAGCAAATGTCAGACATCATATAATTTAATCTGTAAATATGCCAGTATGTAGCTATTAAAAAAACTAGGGGCTGATTTTTTTAAAACATAACCACAATACTGTTAGCACACCTGAAAATTCATGAACAATCCTAGAAGTATGATTTTTCAAGTAAAAGCAAAATCTCTAAACGACTCAGAGTAAATGTGAAGGTGCCTCACCACTCTTGTCACAAATTCGTCATGGATGGATTCTTCCACAAACAACCGCCCAGCAGCAATACAGTTCTCTCCTTTGTTGAAAAATACTGCTCCCATGCCCTTCAGTGGGAGAAGAGAAAATACTGCTAACATCATTTGAGAAGTCAAGATTCCCATAAAGTTGGACACAGAGGGAATTAGTTGTTTTTGGAAGACAGCAGACAACATAGATAAGTCATAGACAATCCTCTTGGCCTTGTTAGTGATGAGAGATTCTTGGAGATACTCTGTTTTGATTTAGCATGATTTGAGAGATTTTGCTTATCCTTTCCCCCTTTTGGTCCATGAGCTTTTTTAAAAAAATGTATGTGTAACAATAAAGATGTACCATTAGAAACAAATTTTGTGTTAAAAGAAAATCTAGGCCAGGTGTGGTGGCTCACGCTTGTAATCCCAGCACTTTGAGAGGCTGAGGTGGGCAGATTACGAGGTCAGGAGTTCAAGACCAACCTGGCCAACACAGTGAAACCCCATCTCCACTAAAAATACAAAAATTAGCTGGGCGTGGTGGCAGATCCCTGTAATCCCAGCTACTTAGGGGGCTGAGGCAGGAGAACCGCTTGAACCCGGGAGGCAGAGGTTGCAGTGAGCTGAGATCACACCACTGCACTCCAACCTGGGTGACAGAGCTAGATTCCATGTGACATTCCATCTGTGACAGAACATAGATTCACTATGTTGCTGAGGCTGGTCTCAACACCTGGGCTTAAGCAATCCTCCTGCCTTGGCCTAGAAAATCTAGATTATTCTATAAATTTAAATGCAATAACTTGTATATCAAGTTTTGCTTTTAAAAATCTCTACATTAGATTGTATAATCACAATTTTTAAAATTTTTTATTTGTATTTATTTATTCATTTAAGACATTGTCTCTCTCTGTTGCACAGGCTGGAGTGTAGTGGCGTGATCATGGCTCACTGCAGCCTCAACTTCCTGGGCTTAAGTGATCCTCCCATCTCAGTCTCCCTAGTAGCTAGGACCACAGGTGAACACTACGCTGGGCTAATTTTATTTTTTTATAGAGACAGGGTCTTGCCATGTTGCTGGTCCTGAACCCCAAGGCTCAAGTGATCCTTCTACCTCAACCTCCCAAAGTACGAGATTATAGGCATAAGCCACCATGCCCAGCCATAAATCATAAATATTTAGAAAGCTTCTCTAACCCCCTCATGAAAAGAAATACCTACTTTTCAAGGAGAAGTTTGAGAAATCTTTGAAATGAAGGCACTCAAAAATGACAGATTTGGAAGACTGATGCACTTTGTGCATTTTTCCCTTTTTAGAAATCCAGTTTCTAATTCACCTGCAGGAAACCTCCCTGGACTGTATATATTTAAAAAAAAAAAAAAAAAAAAAGGATGTGGCTGGGTGCAATGACTCACACCTGTAATTCCACCCATTTGGGAGGCCAAGGCAGAAGGATCACTTTAGCCCAGGAGTTTAAGACCCACTTGGGCAAGATAGTGAGATCCCATCTCAAAAACAAACAGAGTATAATGAATGCTTTGAAATAACATGCTTTTCCTGTGCATACATTTTATCTGTAAACATTACAAAAACATGTTGACCATCTTGGGTTTGGGGTTCTTAAATGGTTAAAACAGACTCTTTAGGGTTATATATTCCTAACCCAGACATTCAGGGGAGTCCCAACCCCCGATGGCAGTTTGAGTACCCCCAGCCATTATCTGTCACTGAAACCTCCAGACGGTCATTCAGAGCCCCTGGCCGCAGGGGTACTTGGTTCTTCTTCACTCCCAGGCCACTCCATTCTCTTTGGGATGCTTACATGATGAAGTTTGGCTGTGAGTGTGCATTAAAATTACAGTTAGGGGCAATGGGGAACAGAGTCTGCTTAGTGCACAGGCTGGACAGTTGTACAGAACTGGGAAGACTGTAAGTTTCCCCCACAATTACAAGAAAGCTTAGCACAACCCATGCCAAGCATTGACTCATTTTATGCCTGTATCCCAGAGGTGAAGAATGACAACTAGGCCAATGTTTGTTTGTTTTAACCTTTACATTTTATTTAAAATAAGCCTTTATCCTTTGAAATGGTTTAAGACTCACACGGTGTTGCAAAAATAGTGTGAGAGTTCCTTTGTGCCCTTTACCTAGCTTCCCCCATGATAACATCTTATAAAACCATAGTACATTGTTAAAACCAGGAAACTGATGTTGCTAATTACTTGTTAAATATTAAACCCTTTGTTGTGTCTAAAATGCTTACCAGAAGCTCAATGTGCAAAACAGGTAAAAGTAGGACTGTTCAGGTTGATGGGGTGAGATGTTGTAGGGAAAGGAGGGAGAAGCTAGAAGCCCTAATAGAATATCTTTTGAACTTTTCTACATGCCTGCTATGACTTATATCCTGTTTTAAAAACACCTTAGTAGGGGAATTAGAAAGACATTATTTTTAAAAACTAAGTGCTCTGAGTATTCCCAGTTCTAAGCATAAAAACGATGGTTTTAATTTATGACTAGACAAAAACCAAATGTCATTTAAGACCTCTGATAAAGAAAGAAGTGAATTGTGTTTTAGAAGCAAGCACCTATTTTTTTTTTTTTTTTTTTTGAGATGGAGTCTCACTGTGTCGCCCAGGCTGGAGTACAGTGGTATGATCTCAGCTCACTGCAACCTCCACCTCCTGGGTTCAAGAGATTCTCCTGCCTCAGCCTCTTGGGTAGCTGGGACTACAGGTGCCCACCACCATGCCTGGCTAATGTTTTTGCATTTTTATTAGAGACAGGGTTTCACCATGTTGGTCAGGCTCATCTCAAACTCCTGACCTTAAGTGATCCACCTGCCTCGGCCTCCCAAAGTGGTAGGATTATAGGCGTGATCCACCGCACCTGGCCCAGGCACTTATTTACTTGAATCTGACCCTCTCTTACCATTCGCACAGCCTTTTCAAGTTCACAGTCATTAAATATTATAAGTGGAGACTTGCCACCAAGCTCAAGGGAAACTTTCTTCAAGTTGCTCACAGCACAGCTAGAGGAATATAAATGAGAAATGAGCATTTAGTTAACATCTCTCTCACACATGCGCACACACACACACACACACACACACAGACACACTTTTTAAGCTGTAAGTTACCACCTGCCATGGAAAACATATTGAGCCTCAGTAATATTAAGAAACTTATTCAAGGCCAGGCATAGTGACTCACAACTGTAATCCCAGCACTTCAGGAGACCAAGGCAGAAGGGATCCTTTAATGCCAGCAGTGTGAGACCAGCCTGAACAACATGGCAAGACCTCATCTCTATAAAAAACAAGAAAATTAGGCAGCCATGGTGGTGTGCGCCTGTAGTGCCAGCTGCTTGGGAGGCTGAGGCAGGAGGATTGCTTGAGCCCAGGAATTCGAGGCTGCAGTGAGCTATGATCACCACTGCACTCTAGCCTGGGTGACACTGTGAGACCGTATCTCTTAAAAAAAAAGAAAGAACGAAAGGAAAAGGGACAACTTATTCATAGATAAAACATAGAAGGTAGAATGGTGATTACCACTGAAGCTGAGTGATGAGTACATAGAATTCATTTTGCTTTTCTGCTTTCTATATATTAGAAATTTTCCATAATAAAAAATTTTCAATAATATTGTCGTCAAATGATTAGAGATTCTCATAAGTTAATTCAAATTCTTTAGAAATTTTGGTTACATAAAAGGCTGGCAACGAATTAAACCTCTAACCAGACTACTGAAGCATTGGGGGAAAAAATACCAATTTTTAAAAGTATGCTGTTTATTTTTCCTTTCTTACAAAAGTATTTTTATTTAAAACACTTTGAAAAGACCTCCCCCAAAATGCAAACAGAAGAAGAAAATCACAAAATTCTGTTCCATGCCTCAGTGACCATTGTTTTTACCATTTTGATATACTACCTATTTGTGATCTGTCCTACCATAGCTTTTGCCTTAACATAGTTGAGATCATCCAGTATATACAATGTTATACTTTATTTTTATTTCCATTTATTATTTTAACAACAGTTTTCAATGTTATTAAAATTCTCTATGAACGTGACTGCACAGTGTTCCATTACATTGGCATATTTTAACAACTGGTTTATTTTGGACATTTAGATTGCTTACAGTTTAAAAAAATATTGCTTTGGGGGACTCCATTTTATGAATAATCCAAGTTTGTCATATAAAATATATAAATTTCACATGTATGTATCTTTTCGGTTTTTTACCCATACTCTGAAAACAATTTGGGCCACAGCTTTAATATAGAAAGCCTTTTGTGCTGAATTGTTAAAACTACCAGTAGGGTGTAGGATTTCAACATAGCTTTGGTTTTATTAACTCTGGGCTTTAATGCTTTGGAAAGTATTTTATTACTTTCAAATATTTCAGTACTCAGCAGTGATAAGTAGATTTCCCTTCCAAAGTAGATGTAGTTTTCCTCACTCAAAAAGTACCCTGTTTAAACAAAAATTGAAACCTAGTTTAACAGGATCTGCAGTGAATCAACATATTAAAACCAATACCTCTTCATGATCTGTTTGCCAATAGGAGTGGAACCAGTGAAACCAAGTTTGCGGATGTCAGGATGTTCAGACAGACGTTGTCCTGCTATGCCACCTGTAGAATTAGGGAATAAAACATGAATTAAAACATACTCAAGGCCGGGCGCGGTGGCTCACGCCTGTAATCCCAGCACTCTGGGAGGCTAAGGCAGGCGGATCACGAGGTCAGGAGTTCGAGATCAGCCTGACCAACATGGTGAAACCCTGTCACTACTAAAAATACAAAAATTAGCCGGGCATAGTGGCACGCGCCTGTAATCCCAGCTACTCAGGAGGCTGAGGGAGAATCACTTGAACCCAGGAGGTGGAGGTTGTAGTGAGCCAAGATTGCGCCACTGCCCTCCAGCGTGGGCGACAGAGTGAGACTCCATCTCAAAAAACAAAAACATACTCAAATTCTTATAGTGAAGATGGCTTTAAATTCATGAGTATATATTCTAAGGTTTCATCGACACCTTAGTTTTACATTTTCTGTATTAATTGCAGACTGATGAAAATCTAAAATAATACCCTTTATGAAATTATCAGACTCCCAAAATAATGATAGGTAAGCCTTGATTTTTATCTTGAAAATCAAAATGGAACATCTTAGGGTAATTTTACATGATTGTACAACCCCCCTCCCCACTGCCACTCACCCACCACTGTATTTCCATTTTAAGATTTTAGCACATGGTAAGTATATTCATCCTTAACTGTTTGGTAAGTTGTATTTAGTTTTAATACAGTTATAATTCAGGACAAGTCTCTAGTGGTACAACAGTCACTCAGCTCCCCCAGTACCGTTCATTAGTTATAGCACAGTGAGTCATTTAGTGGCTTGCCTGAGCCCGGAATGATGTTGATGACCCCCTTTGGAAAGCCTGCTTTCACAGACAGTTCTGCAAACTTCAAAGCAGTCAAGGGCGTGACCTGAGGAGAAGCAGACAGCAATTACCTTTTTCAGGCTCTAATCTGACCTTTAGCCCAGAACCCAGTTTTCCCTTGATAGCTGCACTAGAGCTTATTTTATTTTTATTGTACATTGTCTTATTTTTCTTATTTTGCCATAATTTCAGACTTACAAAAAGATGCAAAAATAGTACAAGTATTCCTTATATACATTTCCATTCAGATTCCTCAAATGTTAACATTTTACTGCATTTGCTTTATCTTTCTATATATATTTTTCTAAACTATTTTTTAAAGATACTTTTAAGGGGTATCTTTTTCTGAACTGTTTAAGAATACAGTAAAGACATACCCCATACTTGTAAATACTTCTGTGTGCATTTTCTATAAAACCAGAAATTCTTTTACATAACCATAGTACAATTATCAAAATCAGGAGATTAACAACTGATAGAATACATGATTTGCAGACTATATTCAGATTTCACCAATTATCCCAATAATGTCTTACAGCAAAAGAAAATCCAACATCTGCATTACATTTAGTTCTATCTGTAGTCTCCAGTAATCTAGGAGAATTTCTGAGTTTTCTATTTCATTACACTGACATTTTTGAAGAGTACAGGCCAGTTATTTCATACAATGTCTCTTTGTTTGGATTTGTCTGATGTTTTCTCATGATTAGATTCAAGTTATGCACTTTTGGGAACAATACCACTGGAGCGATGCTGGGCTTTTCTCAGGACATCACATCAGGAGGCACGTGCTGTAGAATAGTTCCAATACTGGAAAGTCGATTTCGATTATTTGGCAAATGTGGTCTGCCAACTTTCATCGCTGTAAGTTACTATTTTATACATTGTAGTTAATAAATATTTTGTGGGGAGGTACTCCTCAAATTTTTATCCACTAGTTTTAGTATCCATGGATAATTTCTGGATAATAATCATAAAGTATTATGATGGTTGCCAAATGGTGATTTTCTAATTCCGTCATTCCTTTTACATGTACTTGTTGGCTCTCTAAGTGTTTTCCTTTCTGTTTAATTAATTAGTATCAGTGTGAACACATAGATTTTTACTGTAATCAGCAGGTTGTCATCTTTTACTATTGTTATTGATTTTGATGTTCAGTCGTTCTAGATTTGGCTGAGGCAGTCCCTTTAGTACGGCCCCTTATCATTCTGCCATGCCCCTATTACTCTTCGAGCATTACATTGCTTTCAGGCCCGACAAGATATTTTAGATTCATCTTGATTCTTCCCTACTCCAGCTCCTTCTCCAAGGAGCCCAAGTTTCTTTGAGAGAAGAATGGTATTTTAGAAACCAAGATATCTGGACATTATTGAGGGGTCATCGCTTCTAGGCCCTTGTAGCAGACAGAGCTGGGAAAGAGATGTATGTATACACCACACACACACACATGTAAATATATGTGTGTATCTATCCCACATATGCCTATATCCATTTCTTTATTTAACTATCTAAATACATTAAAACCCATGAGTTTACACTGATACCTTTATCCAATATCTCAGGGTCGATTCTATCCTTCTGCCCTTTTTACATTTGTCATTCTCTTCTCCAAGAAAGAGAGACATGGCTCCCATTATCCACAATTTATTTAATTATTTGCGTAATCCTAAAACATAGAGAAAGTCATTTGAGAATTGTTAAGCCATGTCCCTGTGAAAAAGAAGCCTATTAATTAGAGTTGAATATGTATTTGGGTTTTGTTGTTGTTGTTGTTGGTTTGCGTTGCCTTTATCCTGAGGACATATAGTCCAAAGTTAGTCAAAAGTGACTTGGGTTCATGGTTCCTCACTCTCTTCAATGAGGTCATGTTATTCATTTGAAATATGGCTTAATTTTTTTTGTTTACATTTACTTTTCGGATTTTGGCCCCATCTTTGTTGATTATATTTCTTTTTCTTGTTGTCATTGAATATGGGGAATATGCTTCCAAAAGTCAGGACTATTCAAACGTCCATTCAGAGAATGTCGTTCTCCCACCCTCCTTTCCACCCCATTCATCCCATGTTCTATAGATAATCAATTTCATTAGTCTCTAGTTTATCTTTCCTGTGTTTCCTTTTATTCAAATCAGCAAATACATATTTTCTTATTTTCCCTTCTTTCTCACATAAAAAGTGGCATAATATGGATCTCACCTTAAACATCTATCATAGCAATGCAAATCTCCAAAGCAAAATGAAAGCAATACCTTCATACTCTTAAAAACCAACGTCCATTCAGTCTTAAGTCAGTACTTGGTTAGCTTAGACTCTAAAAATGGGATGTGCAAGAGGATCCATTGAGGTGCGAAAAGAAAATAGTGGAACTTTTATTTATATATTTTAGCTGACAAAGATATGAAATAAATGAACCATAACTAACATTTATTGTATGGCTGGATAACGCTGCTGTCACACAGTCTGAATGAAGGTCATATGGTCATGGGCCACAAAGGTATGGGCAGTGTCCTAGGAAAGAATAGAGGCTCACAAGGCCAAGGGGTAGCAGTGGTTCCTTCCCTTGCTCATTTGCTTTCAGAAGATTGCCCTCTGATGAAGTTTACAGGCCGGATTACATGGTTTCACAGACTATGTTGTTATTTTAAGTAAGTTTGTCTTCATAAAATGGACAAGTGGCCAAAAAATGTGCATAGAAACTGCACAATAAATAATAATGTTAACAAGCAAACAATAAAGAGGCAGGGCTACCACTTTTCCTCCTTCTAGTAACAGGTCCATGACAGTCACATTGTGAGGTTTGTAAAATGTCAATGTAGATTTAACTTGATGAGAAGTTGGCCCAAAATATTTGAAGTTATCAAGACTGTTAAAATAGTGGATTTACATCTAGTATAATTGAAGATGATCTTAGCCCAAGTATATCTGATTATGCCTTGGTATGAAACCATCATAATTAGAAAGATGTTTAAAAACTATCCTGAATTAATTATAATTCTTTTAAAGTAAGAATATAAAGGTTTTAAAATGTCATTTATAAATAAAATAAATGGTTTCATCTCTATCACAGCTCTTTTCATTTCTATTGGTTTTCTTCCATTTGGCTATCCAGTGTCCCTGCAGGATTATAGGTTTGCATAATATATAGGAAAGCCTCTAGTATGGTTCTGGGCAAGTGTAGGTCATTGCTAAATATGAGGTTAATAAAGTCAGAACTTGTCACACCTGGACCAAACCACTCTAGGCCATGAAAATCTGTGCTTTCTTTTGTATGAAGCCAGGAGGGAATCTTTCACACATATAACAAAGCAGACAACTGGTTTAAGAAGAGTCATCTCAATTCAGTCCTCTTGACATTCACATAGAGCCCTAATATTATAAATGCATCACTGCATAATATTATCCAATAAAATAAAAAAGTCCAGCATAACAATGGCACCTTTGGGTCTTTCATTCTCAGGATTTAAATTATCTTCAACTATAAAACTGCCAGTTTTAAACTGCAGATAGAGCCAGACTGTAATTTCCATAGGGACAGAAACTGTGTGTATCTTCATCACTACTACCTGCCTGGCAACTGGTATGCACTCAAAGAATGTTTGTAATTTTTGGACATTATATATACTCATTGCCATTCCTCAGTAATTAGCACTCTCATTGGATACCATTCAGTGGTTCTCCACCCTGGCTGTGCCTTGGAAAAACGTGAAGCTTTTAAGCAATACCAATGTGTGGTCTCCAACTTAGACCAATTAAATCAGATCTCTCCTTTTAAAATGCTGAATGGGGCCCCATCTCTGCCAGTGGGGCCCCATATGAGCATTTTAAAAGGAGAACTTTAGGTGATTGTAATGTACAGCCAGTGTGGAGCCCTACTGGGCTAGATTATCTGTCTCCTCACTTCACTCAACTAGCTTCTTGCTGTTTAATGTGTTGTGCACCCATTAAACAAGAGTGGGAAACAGTAGTCTTGTATAATGCTGGTGAGCTAATACGACCCCCATGGATGGCTTTGTCAATATCTATCACACAAATATATGTATCTTTTAACTGAGGGATTCTGCAATTAGAAACATATCCTATAAATATACTTGCACATGTGCATTATAAGGTTTATAAGGTTATTAACTGTAGCATGGTTTATACAGCAAAAGGAGAGAAAATCTGAATATCCATAATTATGGATTAGTTAAGTAAAATATGTTTTATCTATATGATGGAAACTGCTAAAAAAAAAAGGAAGAATTTTTTTTTTGGTAAGTATATAAAATGCTGCTTTTTGTGTGTGTTTTTAAAAATTTTATTTTATTGTGGTAAGAACATTTAATGTGAGCTCTACTCTCAACAAATTTTGAAGTGTAAAATATAGTAGTATTAACTATAGGTACAATGTTGTACAGAGGACCTCTAGAACTTATTCATCTTACATAATTGAAGTTGTTTTTTTGTTTGTTTCTTTGTTTTTTGAGACAGAGTTTCACTCTTGTTGCCCAGGCTGGAGTGCAATGGTGCGACCTCGGCTCACCGCAACCTCTGCCTCCCAGGTTCAAGCGATTCTCCTGCCTCAGCCTCTGGAGTAGCTGGGATCACAGGTGCCTGCCACCATGCCCAGCTAATTTTTTGTATTTTTTAGTAGAGATGGGGTTTCACCATGTTGGCCAGGCTGGTCTTGAACTCCTGACCTCAAGTGATCCACCTGCCTTGGCCTCCCAAAGTGCTGGGATTGCTGGGCACGGTGGCTCAAGCCTGTAATCCCAGCACTTTGGGAGGCTGAGGCGGGCGGATCATGAGGTCAGGAGATCGAGACCATCCTGGCTAACGCGGTGAAACCCTGTCTCCACTAAAAATACAAAACTTAGCCAGGCGTGGTGGCAGGCGCCTGTAGTCCCAGCTGCTCGGGAGGCTGAGGCAGGAGAATGGCGTGAACCCGGGAGGCAGAGCTTGCAGTGAGCCAAGATCGCGCCACTGCACTCCAGCCTGGGTGACAGAGCGAGACTCTGTCTCAAAAAAAAAAAAAATAGACAAAGTGCTGGGATTACAGGCGTGAGCCACCTCACCTGGCCAGTAATTGAAACTTTATGCCCATTAATTAGCAATATATACATATACACATATATAATATCTATATCTACATATAATAATATATCTCTCTCTACATATACATATAAAACTACATATTCATAAATATACACATATATATGTACAGACTATCTCTGGAATATCTAAGCCACTATAGATAACAATTAATCCCATTGGTTGTCTCTGGGAGGTAAACTGGTTGGCTGGGGAGTAATGATAGAAGGGAGACATTTCACTATCTACCTCTTTGTATCTTTTGAATTTTGAAAACTTTGTATACCTACTTTTTCAAATCGTTTTTAATGATTAAAACAAAATGGCCATGGTCACATGACCATGTAGTTTTGCCAAATGAAACTGTATTTTTTTAAGCTCTGAAAGAAGAAATGAAAGAGTTGAGAGGTAACAAATTATAAACTCTTCTAGAATAAAGACCAAGTTTTCTCCATGAATTATGCACCTCAGAATGCCTACTACATAGTAAAGTTACCTGCATATAACAGAAACCCAATTAAGAAGTTTGTTTTTCTTCTTATTTTGCATAGTGCACTTTATATAGTAAAGTCTCAGCCAGTGTTAACTTGGCTGCCATATTTTTTTCTTAAAAAGCTATTGTAGCATTAAAAGATTTTTTTGAAAACTACCTTAACTATTTCTTAAAAGTATTTTCTTGTTATCCATCTGGATATATATTTATAATTACAGATGTTCTTTTACATGCTTTTCCCTCATCTTCTACATCTTCACTATATATATATAGTGAGCTAATATATATATAATATATATTATATAGTGAGCTAATATATAATACATATAAATATGTTTTATGTAATATATAATATATCATATATAATATATGATATATAATATAATATAGTGAACTAATATAAAATACATATAAATATATATTTTATATATTTAATATATTTTTATATATTTTTTGAGACAGTCTCACTCTGTTATATAATATATAATATATAGTGAACTAATATATATAATACATATTTTTATATATATATATATATATATTTTTTTTTTTTTTTTGAGACAGAGTCTCGCTCTGTTGCCTAGGCTGGAGTGCAATGGCAAGATCTCGGCTCATTGCAACCTCTGCCTTCACAGTATTTTTGACAATTAAATTTGAATACCTGCATAATACCTTTTCTGATATCTCATAATTACTCTAAATAATTCCCTAAATGTTGGGCACTTGGCATTTTGCAAGAATTGAATTGGTTTGTAGAAAGTCAGTGGACTTCACTGATGTGCACCTTGCTTGCTTCTATTATTATGAAAATTTTAAATTGTGGAATCTCCATACAATGTTATTAGGTAGCTATTAAAAATGAGTATTTACTGACATGAAAAGTTGTCCATGATGTATGAGAAAAATGCCATACGATCTCATTTTTGTTTGCTATTTATAAATATATGTAACTCTTTTGAAGTACTGGATGTAAGAAGGAGGCGATTCTGTACCTGGCCCTTTGTGGCCTTACCTGTGCTGGCTTGAGCACTAAGGTATTGCCTGCTGCCAAACACGCAGCACTCTTCCACGCCAGCATCATCAGCGGGTAGTTCCAGGGAATAATAATGGCACAGACACTGCCGGGGAAGAAATTCGACACGCTTAGTTGTTTCAAATAACACAACTCATGATTCACTCAGAGGCACTCTCCTTATCTTACCCGAGTGGCTCTTTCTTGGTGAAGGTCAGATTGCGATTTGGACGGGCCTGGTTGATTGGAATAGTAGAACCCTAAAGAATAAGAAAAGTTGATACTTATTTTACTAATTTAAATAAGTAAATTTCATTTCAAAGGATCCATTTTCTGTCTTCCTCTCTTACTTTTTGTTAGCTGATATGAAAGAGTGTTTGTTGATAAGAACTATATCCATGCCAAAGAAGGAACAGCTATTTGTTTCTCAAGAGAACCATGAAACACAGGAGAATAAACATAATTCTCATTTTGTCCATTCCCAGTTGCTTGGCCTGGCAGAGAATGTGAACTGCCTGCCTATTATCCACTCTCCCCTCTGTCCTTAGTAACAGAATCCCTGTACTAATAATGGAACAGCAATATGCCTATCAAATACTATGGTTCCCATTCTCCAGGTTAGGGATGGTCAGTGGAAGATATAAGCACAAAGCATTGGAAGGTGACTGCTATTTAAACCAGACTAACTCAACTCCTTTATTCTTCCCTCCATGTCTGCTTCCTCCTTCTTCTTGTTTAGACTACTGCTGAAATGGCTGGCACTGCAGTGATTTTCTTGAGATCATGAGTCAGCCTTCAGGGTGGAGGTCACATAGTACTAAAGATGGCCTGGCAAAGACAGAAAAAGAGTTTGCATCTCACATACTAGTCCTGACTGCCTTTCTTTGGACTCCTTGAAAGTGAGAGAAAAATAATAGGGTTAAAAAACAGGATTAAGTTGGGTGTTATATGCAGCCAATTGAATCCTAACAGATTCACAATAGTAGGCTTTAATGAAAGCTATTCATTTGCTTTGCCACATAAAATCTTATTGCTACTACTAATAGAGTGTACAATTTCTTAAAATACTTGTAGCCAGTTATGTCTTGGAATTCATAATTTTTTGGACTTTAGAAACGTAATATAGTGCATGTACCTTAAATTATCTGCTACCCCAGCAGGATTTGAATAAGCCTCCCATAATCAAACACACTAGTATTTTTTTTAATGTACTTTAAGTTCTAGGGTACATGTGCACAACGTGCAGGTTTGTTACATAGGTATACATGTGCCATGTTGGTTTGCTGCACCCATTAACTCATCATTTACGTTAGGTATTTCTCCTAATGTTATCCCTCCCCCAGCCCCCCACCCCTGGACAGGCCCTGGTGTGTGATGTTCCCATCCCTGTGTCCATGCAAACACACTAGTATTGATTCACTGAAACATGAATATTCACTCTAAGTGATGTAAATAAATATTATTAATAGATTATGTTCATTCAAGTCAGGGTTTGGCATCAAATCAGTTTGAACTAATCAAACAATTTTCAGGTTTCAGAGCTATTTGGATTTCATAATTGGGGATAAGAGATGGACCTGAACTACCATTAGTAAATATCAATATATGCATGACTTTGTGGCTGAATCACAATAAAAACTTCATTTTTGTGCAAACCTGCTATGTTGCAGAGTTGTCTAATCCTGTAGTGTACAAATACTTGTTTCCAGTCCTCAAAACATAACTTGCAAAGTATGTATTATTGTGACCATTTTATAGAGGAGGAAAGTAAGGTTCTGGGAGATAAAATAACTTTAACAACATTGGCTGATACGGGCCAAAGCTGACTTGGACTCAGGTGTGTCTGACTGTACATTAACATTGGTGGCAGCAATGTGCTCAGATGAATACAATGTTTCCCAGTCTCCTTAGCAGATAGAGATGGTCAAGGAGGGATATGAGCAAAAGGTACTGGGAAGGTAAGAATGCTTTGTGAAATTCCTCTTCCCACTCCCCCTTTCTCACTTGCTTCTTTTTGCTGCTGGGAATGTGGTTGCAATAACTGGTACTGCAGTGGTTATTATGAGTCTATGAGGAACATGCATACGGCAGTTTGCTACAAGCCCTACGTCTCCCTTTTGTATCCCCAGTGCTGGAGCTAGTGTTGTTGCCGTTGATCACCCCATGTTTGCTATTTATTATATAGTAAAAGGAAAATGAAATATTTATTATTCCTGTGTCTTTATCAAATTTTTCCTTAAAAAAATTTTTTTTTGGCTAGGTGCAGTGGCTTACACCTGTAATCCCAGCACTTTGGGAGGCCAAGGCAGGCAAATCACTTGAGGTCAGGAGTTCGAGACCAGCCTGGCCAACATGGTGAAACCCCGTCTCTACTAAAAATACAAAAATTAGCTGGGCGTGGTGGCACACACCTGTAATCCCAGCTACTTGGGAGGCTGAGGCAGGAGAACCACTTGAACCCAGGAGGCAGAAGTGAGCTGAGATGGCGCCACTGCACTCCAGCCTGGGTGACAGAGCAAGACTCCATTTCAAAAGAAAAAAATAAATAAATTTTTTAAAAATTTATTTCTACTAGGACACATGTTCAAAGACAGAGTTTTTCTTATACTCAGTCTTCTTCCACCATCTATGGTAGCTCTCTGGCCTCTGTAGGTATTTGAATTTGTACACCCTTCATGATACTAGGCTTCTCCAAAATGTCTAGAAAAATATTCAACACCCTCAGGAGATATTATAGTAAAGTACAAAGAATGTCATTAGACTTTAGATTCAGAAAATCTTGAGTTCAAATCTGGTCGTATGGGTTACTTGCTACAAATTATAGGAAAGGCATCCATGTCCTCAAGCCTCTGTTTGCTCACATGTAATAAGGGGATAAGAGCTATCCATTTACTTCCTGTAGTTGTTATAACCATTGCTAGGGTCTGAAAGTGTCCCCTAAAATGCATGTGCTGGAAACTTAACCCCCAATGCCACAGTGTTGGGGGGCAGGGCCTAATAGGAGGTGTTTAGGTCATGAGGGCTCCACCTTAATGAACGGATCAATGCCGCTATAAAAAGGGCTTGCAGGAGTGGGTTCACTCTCTTCTACTCTTCTGCCAGGTGAGGACACATCATTCCTCTGCACCAGAGGATGTACTATAAGGCACCGTCTTAAAACTAGAGGCCAAACCTGCTGGCACCTTTATCTTAGACTTCCCAGCCTCCAGAACTGTAAGAGAATAAATTTCTGTTCTTTATAAATTACCTAGTCTCAGGTATTCTGTTATAGCAGCATAAAATGGATCGAGACAACCCTGTTATGTTGGTGTAAAAAAATCTACATAAAAAGAGGATCTGACACAGTGCCTGGTACAAACTAATCAATGTTAATCCCTTTTTCTTTCAGAACAAATAGTATTTGTGCTTACCTGAATTTTGTCGCACCAGCCAGCAAAATATCTGAATGTTTGCACAGACATTCCGACGTGAGTCTTCAGAGCCAAAGTATAGACAGCCCCTGAATCAAGGGCTTCAATGGTTGCCAGCTCTTCTTGGTTCTCTTCCAGTAGGTCTGCAAGTCTGTGTGGTCAGTGAAAGAAAGAAATTCAACAAGTATTGATTGAGCTCCTGTTACATACAATGCAGTATCCTAACGATGGAGGATTCAGAGGTAAACACATATGGATCAGATCTCTGCCCTTATGGAGATCATGGTCCAGTAGGGAAGAAAGACATTAAACAAATAATTTCATAAATCATTTGTTTCAAGAATTACAAAGGAGAAGCAGAGGGTATTGGAAGCGTATATAATTTGCCTCATCTCTGTGTAAGAAGTGGAACAATGATTGAGCCAGTACCAGTCACTGGAACCACATTCCCAGAACCCACACCTTCTGAGAACCCATGAACATTTGAGGATTTCCAGTTGGCACAAAAATATTTCCAACACTAACTGAAGAGACAAGATAGCAACGTACACAATGAATTACAAACACTACAAGAGATTTCTGTTTGGTATTCGGTTTTATGGGAAGGTAAGTGCAGGACTCTATAATGACTGTGATACAGTAAAAATTCATCTTTTGTGGTCAACTTCTCTATTTGTTTTTCTTCTGTATTTGTAGTGCTTCTCAGAGCTGTTCCTTTGGGGCCACTCTAGAGTCCAGCTTGAAATCCCCCTCCCACAATCTTCGTTCCAGATCTGGCTTGTATTAGTTCGTTCTCACGCTGCTCATAAAGACATACCTAAGACTGGGTAATTTACAAAGGAAAGAGGCAAGAGAGCGTGTACAGGGGAACTGCCTTTTATAAAAACATCAAATCTCATGAGACTGACTTACTTTCATGAGAACAGCACAGGAAAGACTTGCCCCCATGATTCAATTACCTCCCACTGGTTCCCTCCCATGACACGCGGGAATTATGGGAGCTACAATTCAAGATGAGATTTGGGTGTGGACACAGCCAAATCATATCATTGCTCTGAGATCTATTGATCTAGGTCAGATATTGGATTTTAGGTAAACAGCAAATGGAATTTATGATTGAATCTAGTTATTCCTGGCATCCTTCATTACTGATTTAAAATATTCTTCTCAGTCCTTATTATTTTTCTTCCTTGTTCCTATTCCTTACAGATCAAGTTGATATAAAATGTTTTTTTTTTTAAAACAACGGGGTACTGGATATTTTCCACTTGCCACTCTGTATCCATTCTCCACCCTGCTCTGTGACCTTGACCCTGGTGAATGACCTTTATAGATTACATCACCTGGCTCCCTTGCTCTCCCATTGGGCT
The DNA here is from genome assembly GCF_008728515.1 of Papio anubis. Taxonomy (NCBI): domain Eukaryota; kingdom Metazoa; phylum Chordata; class Mammalia; order Primates; family Cercopithecidae; genus Papio; species Papio anubis. The sequence goes on from NC_044984.1 coordinate 99,416,995, forward strand.
TGGCCAGTGAGAGGCCACTGGAGACACCCACAGAAGATTGGTGAACTGAAAGAAAAAGTGGTTGGGGAACTGGATTCCCTGGCTCCCTTGCTGATGGACGGTGGTTCAGAAGCTGCCATGCCCCTCCACTGGAGTGTGGTTTTCTCCTATAGCTACAGATCTCGCCAGATTCCAGTAACAGCTCCTTCTCCTGTCCCTTCAGACCTTGAAGACGTAGCAGCTTCCCCCTGCTGCTAGCCCTGCCTGGATGTTTCAGTATCCTTTATTGGATTTCTTTGACCTAGCCCACGTCTTTGTAAACAGTTCTTTATTAAACTTCTTTTCCAGCTGGGACCTGCCTGGTGCAAGCAATACTAACATAATCAACATATATAGGATTTAATATGAGTCAAGTAACAGAAGACATATTTCATACTAGGTGAATACCAGAATGTTTTGCAGGAATTTTTAAAATGTTGGCAATGTTAGCCAATATCCAAAGGTAGTAGACTTGTTTTTCTTTTCTTATCTTTTTTTTTTTTTTTTGAGACAGACTCTTGCTTTCTTGACCAGGCTGGAGTGCAGTGGTGCGATCTTGGCTCACTGCAACCTCCACCTCCCAGGTTCAAGCAATTCTTCTGCCTCAGCCTCCAGAGTTGCTAGGACTACAGGCACGTGCCACCACTCACGCCTGTAATCCCAGCACTTTGGGAGGCTGAGGCGGGCAAATCACCTGAGGTCAGGAATTTGAGACCTGGCCAACATAGTGAAACCCATCTCTACCAGAATTACTTTTCTAAAAAATAAAAAATAAAAATACCTGTACATCAATCTTCCTCTTTCTCTTGCATTCATTCTTCCCCATTCACCATTTTCAAAAGCATCTTTTGCTGCTGCTACTGCTTTATCAACATCCGCCAAAGAAGCGTAGGATACTTTGCATATTGTCTATTTCAAGGTAAGTAAAAATAGGTCACATGAGAGATATGAAAATATGGTTCTTGGAATTAATATTGTATTAATAGAAAAAATAGAGTATTACTGATTTTTAAAAAAATGTTATGATGAGAAATGAGTATATCCAGTACTACGGTAAAGAAAAAGAACAATTTTAATATGAAAATTGTGAACCAGAAATTCGGTACTTCTCATGTCGTACTACTTTATGGAAGAACACATTTAGGAAGACAGAAGACTCTGTAGTTCTTCCAGTGCCTTGGGAAAGCTGAATTTCTTGCCATGAGTCTTCAAAGTTTGAAAAATTTTTTCACATGTATCTCTATGCAGATGAGTGCCTCTGATGTTTATAGGTAAAGCTACCTGTCTAAACTTATCATAAATGTTCTATAAAATAGGTTACTACAGTTAATAGCAGCTAGTACCAGAACTGAGTCTTTGAAAGAAAAGCATGAAGTACATTTGCATGAAGTGCTTAGAGGCAGAGTGAGAGAATTAATGGGCTTCTTAAGACTGCCTCTTTTACAACGGTGTGTAAACTAAAAATCCACCACCGGTGATCACTACTAACACTACAGAATTACTCACAGATCCATCCGTTGGGTTGATAGTGTCGTAAGTCTTTCCATCGTCTGCATCTGTGAACTGTCCATTTATGAAACACTGATACGGCATTTTTACCATCATTTCATTGACCTCCTTTGAAACCTGAGAGAATTATATTAATAGAGTCAATGGATTTCCATATTTACTAATTTGATGTCAAACAGCACTAAAGAAGCATATTCACGAATGCAGAGGGAGAAGTCAAATTCTAGTTCCAACCATACAGAAGACATGCATATGTGAGATTTGGGTCTCAAGATGCTTGCCTTGGCAACTGGGGCAGGAGGGTAGAAGCTGTAAAGACAAAAGTGCTCTAGGCCAGGCTTTATACAGATTTCAGATTTTCTTTCTTAACAGGTAAAAGGTTAACTCACAAGACCTCTAGATAATGGAAACACCACCATCTAGTGGCAGCATTGGTGGAGTGCAGCTATTGCTTTCATTGAAATCCTTGAAAATGCCTTTGTCAATAGGTTTCCTTTTACACTGGCGCCGTTTTAAGTTTGCTTTCCTTAAGTTCCTCTCGGTTTTCACTTTTTGTCTGTTACACATGTGTTGCCTAAATTGTACTCTGCCAGTGGCTGGCAAGCAAATTGAGGTTAGTCAATGATCTTTGATGAGGATCAGATTTTTCAGCAATGCAATGGGGATAATGATACTGGCTTCATACAGTTATTGGGAGGAAAACTGAGGTAATATATCAATGCTAGGTATTCAAAAGGAAATTTAATTATTTAAAAAATTATTTCCCAGGGAGGAATTGTCAGTGCTTTAAAAAGAAACAAAAAATAGCAAGAAAGTCTCTTGCCTTTTCCCACACTGAGTGCTCATGATCTATGAGCTATTTCTGTTGTGTTTATATGGGATATAATGAAGGAAATTTCATGGGAATTGATGTGTTCAGTCTCTACAAACAGTCCACTTTTCTTAAATTATCATTCTGGGAATATGCTGAATGTCTTACATATAGCACCTAATTTGATTCTCCTAACAATTCTCTAAGGTAGATATTATCATTATTATATATTATTATTACATAATATATAATATATTATCACATAATAGATTATATAATATATTATCACATAATAGATTATATAATATTACATACTATATTCTATATTATTACATAATATATTATATATTATTACATAATATATTATTATTATATAATATTACCCTATAAATTGGGTGATATGAGTCAAGTAACAGAAGACATATTTCATGTTATGTGCATACTAGAATGTTTTGCAGTTGATAATAATAATTACCCAATCTCTAGAGTAATAATAATAATGTCCATCGCAGAGAATTGTTGGGAGAATCAAATTACACTCTATAAATAGGGTAAAAATAATGGAGAAAATAATAATAATGGAGGTAATAATAATGGAGGGTAATAATAGAAGCAAACTGTGGCTTAGGGAAGTTGAGTAACTTGCCCAAGGTCACACAGCTAGTAAGCCATGATACTTGGATTCAAACTTACATTGGTCTGACTCCAAAATTCATGTTCTTAACCAGATGATGCTAAACTGCTTTCCAGATTTGCCTAATTCTTATTAAAAACAAATGGGTGAGAAGCACTTCTGGGACAGTATAGTAAGAACCTCTGAAAATCCACTCCTTCATGAAAGCAATAAGAACACTAGAAAATATTGTTAAAAATCACTTCTCTCAGGACTCTGGAAACTAACCAAAGGCTTGCAATAATCCATTTCAAGAAGAATAGCTGAATCACACTAAGAAAAGTGAGCTTTATGGTGTATTAACTGCCTTATTCCCATCTTTCTCAAAAGCTCTGCCATAGCCTTGAGAAAACCATCATTGCAAGTATGGTAGCTGTGAAAACCAGCAGCCTAGTAGCCCCTGGTGGGGATGAAATGGGTTTGGAGCTCTTCAAAAGCCTCATCCCAAAGAACTATTACTATTTGGACTGCCTGGCAGCTCCCTGAAAAGCTCCACTCCCAGAGATTTTCTGTCTTTTTTTTTTTTTTTTTTTGGAGACGGAGTCTCGCTCTGTCGCCCAGGTTGGAGTGCAGTGGCGGGATCTCGGCTCACTGCAAGCTCCGCCCCCTGGGTTCACGCCATTCTCCTGCCTCAGCCTCCCAAGTAGCTGGGACTACAGGCGCCGCCACCTCGCCCGGCTAGTTTTTTGTATTTTTTAGTAGAGACGGGGTTTCACCGTGTTAGCCAGGATGGTCTCGATCTCCTGACCTCGTGATCCGCCCGTCTCGGCCTCCCAAAGTGCTGGGATTACAGGCTTGGGCCACCGCACCTGGCTGATTTTCTGTCTTTAGAGGCAGAGTCTCACTATGTTGTCCAGGCTGGAGAGTAGTGGCTATTCACAGGTGTGATCAAGTGCCTCACAGCCTCAAACTCCTGGACTGAAGTGATCCTCCTGCCTCAGCCTCCTGAGTAGCTGGGACTACAGGCACATGCTACCATGCCTGGCTTGGGCTTGTCTTTATTTGATCTGACTCAGAGCTTGTTATGCACAAACATCCCTATTCCTGGGACATTTGTCAAAAATAATCAGTGGCAATTATTTAATATTTCAGCTGCCTGCAGCTACTAACAAATGGCTGACCAAAAAACTTAAGAGGAATAACTGGGAATGAGATATCCATTGGAGGCATTGAAAAGCTCTGACTTATTCCTGGGAATCCAGAAGACCAATATACATGCAGGGCTTGTGCACGTGCCAGGAAAGACCTCAGAAGGCCCTTATGTCTTAACTCTCGATGACTCTTGAGGCCCTGTACAGGCAGGAAGTGTGAAGGCTGAGGCAGAGCTGTAAACTGCCTGCTGGAGCACTGAAGGTGTATCCCAGCACACACACAGAGCCTCCTCGCAAAGGCTGGGAGACTTATTGGCTCAAGGTGTATAAGAAAATATATGCCCAATCATTAGCTGACCATTAAGGTAACTGAAAAGAGACTTCAGTGGTGGCAAACAATAAAAAATACAGACTTTACAGAATTATCGAGAAAGTCATTGAACAACAACAACAAAGCAGCAGCAGCAATAGCAACAAAAGTTGTGAAGGGAGATGAGGGGAAAGTCTGCTTTCCAGAGTTACGACATTCTATTCTTTTGAATGACCACCTGTCAACAAAAGATGACAAGATTTGTAAAGAAACAGGAAAGTATGGCCTATACACAGGTGGAAAAAAGCAGCTAATAGAAACCATGCCTAGAGAAACCTAGACACTGGATTTGCTAAAGAAAGATTTTCAATAAGCTTTTGTAAATATGTTCAATGAACTAAAGGAAACCAGGTCTAAAGAATGAAAGGAAAGTAAGAGAATAATGTCTTGCTGAACAGAGAATATCAATGAAGAGATAAAAATTATTTTTAAAAGAACCAAATAAAAATGCTGAAGTTGAAAAGTGCAATAACTGAAATAAAAAATTCACTAGAGGGACCCAATAGCACATTCAAGCAGGTAAATAAAAGCCTGAACAATAGGAAGGAATAAGAATAAAGAAAAATGAACAGAGCCTCTGAGACTTATGAGACACCATCAAGTATACCAACACATGCATAAAAGGAATCCCAGAAGGAGAGGAGAAGGAGAAGGGAAAGGAAAAGGAAAAATATCTGAAGAAAGAATGGCTGAAAACTTCCTAAATTTGATGAAAACCATTAAGTTGCACATTTCAAGAATGCACAATCCAAGAAGCTCAACAAATTCTGATGGGAAAATTCAAAGGCCCCACACCTAGACATATCATAACAAGTAATCAAAAGACAAAGATAAAATCTCAAAAACAACAAGACATAAGGAACTCATCATACAAAAGAGTCCTTAATAAAATTAACAGTTGACTTATCAGAAACCATGAAGGCCAGAATATGGTTCAATATGACGAAATATTTAAAATGATAAAAGAAAAATACCATCCAAAAATTCTATACCCAATAAAAATATCCTTCAGAAATGAAGGAGAAATTAAAACATTCCCAAATGAACAAAAACAGAAAATTGATTGCTAGGATACCTGGCCTACAAAAAGTACTGAGAAGACTCCTTCAAGTTGAAATGAAAGGACACTGGACAATTAACTTGAATACACATGAAGAAATAAAGAGTACTGGTAAAGGTAACTACATAGGTAAATATCAACATTGGTATAAATATATTTTTAACTCTATCATTAAAAATACAACCTCATAAAGCAGTAATTATAAAATTGTGTTGGTGGGCTCATGATATATAAAGATGTAATTCGTATGACAATAATGGCACAAATTAGGGAAGTACACAACAATGTTACAGCAAAGCTTTCCTATGCTATTGATATTAAGTTGTTATTCATCTGAACTAGACCATTTTAAGCAAAAATGTTAATTATAATCCTCAAGGCAACCACTAAGAAAATAGCTTAAAATATAGTAAAATTAAAAATAAGGGATTAAGGCAGGGCACGGTGGATCACGCCTGTAATCCCAGCACTTTGGGAGGCCGAGGCATGCGGATCACAAGGTCAAGAGATCGAGACCATCCTGGCTAACACGGTGAAACCCCGTCTCTACTGAAAATACAAAAAATTAGCCAGGCGTGGTGGCAGGTGCCTGTAGTCCCAGCTACTCGGGAGGCTGAGGCAGGAGAATGGCGTGAACCCAGGAGGTGGAGCTGGCAGTGAGCCGAGATCGCACCACTGCACTCTAACCTGGGTGACAGAGCAAGACTCCATCTCAAAAACAACAACAACAACAACAAAATAATGGATTAAAAAGGCATACTAGACATATTTAACAAAAAGAAAGCAGTGAAGGAGAAGTAGAGGAATAAAAGGTGTCAGACAAGACATATAGAAAGCATAAGTGGTTAAAGGAACGTAGATAAACTAGACATCATTTAAATTAAAACCTGTTGTATGTCAAAGGACACTCAAAGTTTTCAGCAAATCTACAGAATGAGAGAAAACATTTGCAAATCTTATATCTGATAAGGATCTTGTATCTAAAATAGACAAAGAACTCTAAAGACTCAGCAATAAAAAGACAAGCCAGTTTTAAAATGAGCAAAGGATCTGAAAGAAAAGACATTTCTGCAAAGAAGAAATTCAAATGGCCAACAAGTATATGACAAGATGCTCAACATCAGTAGTTACTAGGGAATACAAATCAAAACCACAGTGAGACCCCGCTTTACACCCACTAGGACAGCTAAAAGAGAAAAGACGAGAGCAAATATTGGCGAGGATATGGAGAAGTTGAAACCCTCATACATTGGTGGCATTATATAATGGTGTAGCCACTTCAGAGAACAGTTTGGCAGTTACTCAAAAAAGTTAAACATAGAGTTACCATATGACTCATCAATTCCACGCTTAGGTACATACCCAAGAGACTTGAAAACATATGTTCATGCAAAAACTTGTATGAGTTTTTCATAGCATTATTCATAATAGCCAAAAAGTAGAAACAACCCAAATGTACTTCAACTGATGAATGGGTAAACAAACTGTGGTATATTTATACAATAGAATATTACTTGGCCAGAAAAAGGAATGAAATGATGATACAACATGGATGAACCTTGAACACATTATGCTAAGAGAAAGAAGCCAAAAACAAAAAGCCACATGTTATATGATTCTATTTATACGAAATCTCTAAAAGAGGCAAATCCAGAGAGACAGAAAAGAGATTCGCATTTTCTAGGAACCATCATGCTATCCAATTTTGGAACTTTTTTTGTACGAGGTAGTCCTGGAAGAGTAAAGAATGACTGCCAATGGGTACACGGCTTCTTTTTGGGATGATGAAAATGTTCCAAAATTGGATGACATAATAGTTGCACAACCCTGTGAATATATTAAAAAGCACCCAAAATGCACATTTTAAAAGGGAATTTTATGGCATCTGAATTAAATCTCAGTAAAGCTATTGTTTTTTAAAGGTCATAAATATAAAAACAAATGGGCAACAGGCACAGCAGTCTTTTATAGTGTATGGATCTCACTGATTTAGGGTTGTAACATCGAGGAAAGCTTACATAATCTACAACCAGCTCCGCCTCTTGATCTTTTCCTCTCAGTTTCCTCACGACCTTTTGGATAAAGTCTTCAAACTTGGTGGCCATATAGACATCTTCATTCTGCAGCTGAAGCCCACCACATTTCTGTCTGATCTCTTCAACCAGCCTTAAAGTAAGAACCAGCTTCGTGTTACTTAGATTTTTAAAAGGGGTTAGGAAGACTGTTATTCGCATTTGTCAAGTTGTTTTGAGGTAAGACTTACATCGCATGCCTATTTATATCCTATGAGATCTGTGATACTCATCAGAGAAATTGATAAGACTAGGGGCAAGAAATTAAAAATATATCTTGAAGGACAGTGGCAGTTTTTTTTTAACTTTATCCATGACTAAAAATAAAAGAAATCAAGGCAAAAATATTTTAATTACTTATAAGCAAGATAGCAGGGAGCATATAAAGTCAACTCCTTTGCTTTCATATATACTCAAAGAATAAGAAAGAAAGATACTTTCTTAACTGTAAAGATTGTGAGAGATGAATGTCATATTGTAGAATATTTTCTCTAATTTACAAGTATAAGATGGACATTTGTTTGTATTATGTAGTTAACACAGGTACTAGCTAGAACCATATGCAGTAGGTCAATACAATTTTTGAAGTCCTTTCCAATCCTTTGATTTCCACTGTTAGTTTGTCAAATTACAGCGGTTATCTGACATTTCTTGAATAGCAGTGGTGTATGAGGTACTGTGTAGAAAGTCCACCATGGTTGTGGTTCAATCATTTATTCTCTAAAAGAGATGATACCTTCGTAATCAAGATAATAATATTAGATGATTATGGTAAGTCAGACACAAACAGAAAATGAGTAATTCCTGCAGGAGTATCTTGCTAGCAAAAAAAAAAGTATTAATAATACAGTACTGGCCAGGTGCGGTGGCTCACGCCTGTAATCCCAGCACTTTGGGAGGCCTAGGCAGGCAGATCACGAGGTCAGGAGATAGAGATCATCCTGGCCAATGTGGGGAAACCCCATCTCTACTAAAAATACAAAAATTAGCTGGGCGCGGTGGCGTTTACTTGTAATCTCAGCTACTTTGGAGACTGAAGCAGGAGAATTGCTTGAACCTGGGAGACGGAGGTTGCAGTAAGCCAAGATTGTACCACTGCACTCCAGCCTGGCGACAGAGCAAGACTCTGTCTCAAAATAATAGTAATAATACAGTACTGAGGCCAGGTGTGATGGCTCATGCCTGTAATCCCAACTACTAGGGAGGCTGAGATGAAAGGATGGCCACCCCAGGAGTGCAAGGCTGCTAGTGCAAGTGAGCTGTGATCACACCACTGCACTCCAGCCTAGGTGGCAGAGTGAGGCCCTATCTGTAATAATAATCATCATAATATAGTATTGAAATCTTTAGTTAAGCTAATTAGAAGTTTCTGGGAACTCATGAATCACAGCTGAGAAATCTATAATTTGAGGAGCCGAAACTCTTGACTTTTGAAAACACTACGTGCTCTTGAAATGATTGTTTTTGATTTCTGGAATAAAACCTCCATGAATAAAGGGACCTTGTCTAGTTTACACTGTATCTCCAGTGCTAAAACTGTTCCTGACACATAGTAAGTGTTCAATCAGTGTTGTTAAGTAAATGAGTGAATAGATAGAATATTCATCAGGAACATTGCTTTGTCAATATGAAGGATTTTGTCAAGAGGAGGAATATTTTTGCCTTGTTTAATTAGTGAATGGCCACAATGTGGCCTGGAATCAAATCCTCTTAGCTTCTATTCTCTGTACCCACCATTAAGGGACTGAACAGTCCCTGGTGAGCTCCCAGCTGTCTTGTTATCCACGTTACTCCAAGAAAAACACCTCTGCAAGATGCTGCACCAGTAGGATCCTGGTCCTGTTTCCTTGTGATAGAGGCTTTCTGGGACTCCAGCCCTTTCAACTTGCTCTAAACCTCTGTGGAGAAATTCTGACTATTGGGTGATTACAATTGTCCTTGCAAGTAGCCTGATAACCCTCATTCTAGATCTATCTTACTGGGTAATTTGCGGGGGGGTGGGGGTAGGAGAAAAAAGATTTGGGGGAAAGCATAATATCAGGTATCAGATATTTTTCTGGTAATATTATTAATATCAGGTATCACATATTATTCAGATAATATTCTGGATCAGGCTGCATAGGAAATTCCCTGTTAGCATTCTCACCCAGAGCTTCTCAATTCTGATGTCATATTGGAGGAAAATTAGCTAAGAAACTGGAAGAACAAATTTTTAAAAGATGCAAAGAATTCTAAGGGTTGCTTTTTTAGGTATACGGAAGATATGAAAACAACTTCTGGTTAGCAACAAAGATAAATAAATAGATAGATGTATCTGCTTGACCATGGAAACAACAGCAAAAAAGATAAAGAATAAAGATGTGTTGGCCGGGCACGGTGGCTCACACCTATAATCCCAGCACTTTGGGAGGCTTGAGGCAAGCGTATCACCTGAGGCCAGGAGTTCGAGACCAGTCTAATCAACATGGAGAAACCCCATCTCTACTAAAAATACAAAATTAGCCGGGCGTGGTGGTACATGCCTTTAATCCCAGCTACTCGGGAGGCTGAGGCAGGAGAATCGCTTGAACCCGAGAGGCGGAGGTTGTGGTGAGCTGAGATTGCACCATTGCACTCCAGCCTGGGCAACAAGAGCCAAACTCCATCTCAAAAAAAAAAAAAGATGTGTCATAGATAGGTATGATAGGGTAATCACATCCAGAACAAAGGATGTGTGTGGATTTCACTGTCAAAGCCAAAGTCAAAATCTCTAGTGAGGGAATCCCTAGTGAGTCAATAAGGTCATGGTTTTACCTGGCAACATCCATTGAGCTTGCTCCAGATTTAAAGAAGTCTGTTGAGTCTTCAATAATGGGGACATTGCTTAAAATTCCAGCCCAGATGACCTACACAAAAAGGAAACTCTTACGAGGGAAGTGCCATGTAGAACAATGTGGCAGAGACTGGGCTAGCTCTTCACCAAACCAATTCCCTCTTCATCTTGTACACACAGCTGGACCACATTTCTCAGCACCTCTCCAGGTTAGATGCAGCCAATGAACAGGAGTGGAAGTGACCTGCACCACCCCAGTCCTAGCCCATGTAAACATCCTCCACACCATTCTACATGCTCCTTTGCCCTTCTGGCTGTCTGGAATGGTGACACCCCCCAGGGAGACCTTGAAAATAACAGAAACTGGGTTCCTGAATGACTTCACCCCTAACCCCCGTGCCAACCTGGAACTGCCTTGGATGTCTTATGTGAAAAATCAGTTTGTATATACTGTGTTTGAGCATATGAATTTGGAGGTTGATTTCCTCTTGCAGCTAATACATAAAAAAGAGGAAATAAAGTTCTGATCCCACTACTTTGAGGACTGATGGTACCAGTTACAAACATGCTTCAGTTTTCCAAGGTAACAGTAAAATTAAAGTCATCATGTGTTCACCTTGATGGTCTCTGCCACTTTCACCTCTTCGGCTGTCAGTTCTACCACTGACGTCTCACCCGCTGAAAAGTACTGAGAGGCAAGGATCATTTTTCCATCTTCAAACTGCAGATTTCTCACCATCAGCTACAAAATAGCAATAAAACAAGCATAAAAATCGAGGATTGAGACAATACAAAAGTGAGGCTGGCAGGAGTCCTATAGATTATATGCATATAAGGGCAAGTTTATTTGGAAAAATATAAAAATATGGATTAAAAGCATTCACCATTATGTGTAAAAGGGCTGAAATGGCAGTTGAATAATGGCAGCAGAAAGGAAAAAGTGAGGTCTAGGGATAGGTACATCTCAAAATGGCAAATAAGTCCTGGTAAATTTGACACTGGGATGTAGGTATTTGAACTAAAATCTATTGTGAAAATAACAGACACCACTAGTGCTGCTGCAACTCTGCAGCTGCTGCCTCTGAGCACTCACTCTGCACCACGCTCAAGAATGCATGGATAAGTGCTTGCTTTGGCAGCACATATACTAAAAAAAGAATGCATGCATGTGCTGAAGGATCTTACCTAATTTCATAAATGCCAGTGGAAGTGGATGCCATTATTATTCCCATTTTACTGATGCAGAAAGGGAGGCTCAATGAGGTTCAGTAATTTGCTCAGTGCCACACAGATAGTAAGTAACAGAGCTGGGAGTAGAACCCGGAACTAGCGGGACTCTTAAGCCTACAGTCTTAACTGATTTATCCTGCAGCAACTGGAAAATATCTGTAAGGTACAAATTCCCTTTGAACGCTTCACTGGGAAGCTTCGCAAGGGCACTCTGAGGCCCAAGGCCAACCCTCCTGAGCATAGGCAGTGTAGGTGGCACCTGCCTGGTGGATCAGTGGCAAGGGGCATCTGAGGAGGGCCACATCCATTTCTCTTGATCCTCCCAGAATCTGGCACTGGGAAGGCAGACAGACGAGATTCTCCTCTCTGTCATATAGACGGCAAAACAGACTCAAAGGGAAGAATCATCCTGCCCAAGACCAGAAAGTGGAAAGCAGTGATTCACATCCTTACCTCCCCACTGAATTCCTCTCTCCACTTTACACAAGGCAGCCTATGCAGATCTGGGGGGCCTCTCTTGAGACACCTCATCTCCATCAGGGCACTCAGAGCCAGCTCCTCCCCCAGCCAGCAATGGAGGCACAGATGTCCTAGCCTGCCCATATCCCAGTACAAATCCAGATTAACTTGTGATAGCTATTCCCTTAATAGCTTGGGTTATAGAATAAAATCAAAAGGTTATTTCATAGGCAGCCATATTGAACACTCACTGCTTTTCCATCGTTACCAAAAAGAACAAGTCCATTTTTGGTAACGAGACCAGGCTTCTTGGCACCTTTAATTTCCAGTGGTTCTCCAGGAGGCACAGAGCTATTGAGTAATGTCGAGCCATAGAAAGTGACCATCTAGTAAAGAGATCAAACACAGATTGTAAAATCAGGAGAAAAGCTGTTCATAGCGGTATGTATAAGCATCATTCTCTGCAAAAATGCTGAAGTTCATATTATCACCTGTAATAAAATTGAGACACCACAATGGGAGAAACTGTCCCAAACATCCATGGAAATGACACAAGGCAAGAAAGAGTCTGTGAATATGTCACTGGAGAGTCCAAAATGCCCCACATCCAGGTGACATGAATATGCATTTATCACATATTCGCATTGATACAAAGGTGAATGAGATCAAAAGCTCTCAGCGTTTACAGCCTGAAGGTAGGGTTTGGGTGGGATGGGAGGTGCTGGGAGTGGGCATCAGTGATGGGCAATGCACAGTGGTAACCAGACTATTACAGTGCAGGGTGATAAGTGATGAGAAGCACAGGGTGCTTTGTGAGTCCGTTCATGGAAAAAGGACTGGATCCAGACAGTAACCAAGAGACACTGACGCTGACTTTTTATTGCAATTCTAGGATGATCAGCTATATATATATGGAGCCTATTATGATTATGCTGTAATGGTTTGTTGAATACATACTCTAGGCCCAGGGCTAAGTACTTAAATTAGTTAACATGTATTAATTCTTTTTTTTTTCTTTTGAGACAGAGGGTCCCCCTTTTCACCCAGGTGGAGTGCAAGGGTGCCATCTCAACGCCAACCTCTCCCCCCCGGAATCAGTGGTTTTCCTGCCTTAGCCTCTCAAGTAGCTGGGATTACAGGCACAGGCCACCACACCCAGCTTTTTTTTTTTTTTTTTTTTTTTTTTTTAGTAGAGACAGGGTTTTGTCATGTTGGCCAGGCTGATCTCGAACTCCTGACCTCGGGTAATCCTCCACCCTGACCTCCCAAAGTGCTGGGATTACAGGTGTGAGCCACCGTGGCTGGCCAACTCATTTAATCTTCACAATTACCCGTAACCTAAGGAAGGCAGTATTATTAGTTCCATTTTACAATGAGGAAACCAAGGCACCCAATGGTTAAGAAACCTGCCCGAGGTTACACAGTAAATTTTCACAGAAGCATTCTGGCTTCAGATCCTGCACTCTTAACCATTACACTAAACTCCCTCCCTTGGTCACCCATCGAGCCCATGGATTTTTATTGGCACTTAGTATGTACCCAGACTCCTGCTTAACTGCTCAGATTATCAAGACAATTACATGAAGTGCTTGTCCCTAAGGAGTTCACAGGCTAGTATTGGGGGGAATAAAGAGACCCTCACAATATATGATGTGCCATACCAGAGGTAGGCAGAGTGTTGCTGGAACCCAGAGGTGAGCCATCAAACCCTGCCAGGCTGGGCATGTGAGATCAGGAAACCTCCTGAAAGAGGTGAAACCTGAGAGCCTGGGCTGAGTCAATTACCCATGGATAGAAGACCCTTCAGGCCCCTGCCCGCCTCTCCTGCCTCAGCTCTCCCCATGCCTGTCCTCACAGTCCAGACCCCGGCTTCACTGAACTCCTTTTGCAAGTCCTTGACCAGGTGCTGGAGTCTCTTATCTCTGGGGCTTCGCCTACTTGTCTTGCTCTCAACCTTGTTAACTCTTCTCAAGGTTCGAGCAAAGCAGTGAGCTTTTCTAGGAAGCCTTTCCTAATATACCTGAGTCTCAGCCTCCATGATAGCATTTATCGTACTGCACTGAGAGTGTTTATTCACTTCTCTGCACTCCCCATAAAACTGCAGGCTCCTGGAGATCAGGGACTGGATTTAGCGTCTGCTGCACAATAAATGCTCAATACATGCTGAGTAAAGGGGAGAGTGAATCACAGATCCGCCTCATGACCAAGGAAGAACCATGGGAAGCCCAGATTTATCTGTACTGTCTCTTACAAAGGTAATAATCGGGGAGGGGAGCAGGGGGAGTGGTCCGTAGAACGTACCTGTCCATTTATCTCTGTCCAGGCTCCAGGGACTTTATCATGACCTCGAATCCAGTTATGTAAAACTTCGGCAGACTGGTCCCAAGAAATCTAGGAAGGCACAAAACACAGGCTGAGCCTCCTATGGCTGTGAACCTCAAAGGAATAAAAACGCTTCTCGTCATCAGAGGCAGAAACGAGTATGTTATTGGGAAGTAAAGGAATTTTTGCTTCTTAGTTTTATTTGGAGTATTTTGTCAGGTGGCTGATTTAGTAAAAAAGAGACTTTATTGAAGGAAAATAAAAAGCAGAGGGTTATTTAAAGGGACAGTATGCTTTGTAAAGATGACGTTGAGCGGGCTGTTGAGGGGAGGAGGCCAGTAGCTGCTGGAGAGTTTTATGTTGGGTTTTTATTAGGTTGAACTTTTTTTTGAAGTTCCCACCTCTGGTAAGTCTCTGCCTCTTTTATTTATTTATTTATTTATTTATTTTTTGTCTAATTTGTTTGTGTCTATCTTAGCTCTCTGCTTTGTCTGCACCTAGATTTTGTCTCAGGTTTACAGGACCCCCCATATTATTAGTTGGTGTGTATGTGTGGGTTGGTTTTGGGTATGAATATGACCTAATGCCTGTATTGTTTACTATCGTCACCACAGGAAGGTTGTATAGTGGCCAAATCTATACCTACTGCATCTGTATTTTTTTTTTTTGGAATTTCTTTCTCTGCCCTAAGCTGTACTTATGGCTCCAGGTTTTCATTTTTTGTTTTTTGAGACAGGGGTCTCACTGTGTTGGCCAGGCTGGTCTCAAATACCTGGCCTCGAGTGATCCTCCTGCCTCAGCCTCCCAAAGTGCTGGGAATACAGGCATGAGCCACTGCGCCCAGCGCACCTAGCATGACATTTTTTTTTAAGGAATATCCCCTTTGCCCTTTTCATTAGCATGTAGCTGGCGCTATTTTGACATTTTAACTGCAGAGTGAAGGATTATTGAGCAGACTTAAGAGGCGTTTCTGGGCGGTTTTAATTTGCTTGCTTGTTTGTTCGTTTGCATAGTATCTCCTCTCCTTTCTATGCACATTTGGCTAAGTGCCCACCAACTCCAGCATTAGAGATACTATTAATATGCAAATTTTGGGTGCGCTCTCAGACATGAGTCTTCCCAGACTTTATTTTCTTTAGGGGACTCCCCTCTCCTGCATATGTCTGGCCACCTGTCTACTCTAACAGGTAGGGCTAGGGCAGGCTGGCTTATCTTTTGGCAAGATCATAGTACATGGGGAACTACTGAAAGGTAGAGGGCCATGAACTCTGAGATGTGTTACTGAGTTGATATAAATACCTCAGCATTTTCCTTTTTCTGGATACCTTCATATGTTGCCCCTTCTTCTGGCTGGGGAATACGAGGAGCTTTTCCATCGGCTATGAGTTGAACAGCTTCTACCTAAGGCCAAAGACGTCACCTGTGTTACAGCCCAATGATCAACAATGGCATAGTCTATTTGACTAAAGTTTCTGCGTAACAGAATTACTACCTATAAATCTGTTCAGAGAGTCAAGAGTATGATGATAACTACCATTTCTTCAGGTCCATCCTGACAAGCATTGTGGTAGCTACTTTATGTAAAATATCCCTTGAAAACATAACACGAATCCTGCAGGGTGGATATTGTTATTACTGTTTTACACCTGGGGAAACTGTCTGATAGCCACAGGGGAACAGAGCCAAGTTCACAGCTCTTTCCACCCACCTCCATCTAGGCTATAACTTGGTCTAGAATCTGGGCTTCAGCAAATATCACTGAACACACAGAATGCTACATTGATTGTAATGATCATTTTGTGAGCAGCTACTGTGGGCCAGATGCTTTACACAAATAGGGTCACTTAATTTTCACAACCGCCCTACAAGTCAGATGGTATTATCCACACCGCATAGATGAAGAAACCAAAGCTACAGAGGCTAAGTGACTTGCCTGTGGTCATACAACAAAGAAGAGGTAGAATGGAAACTTGAGCTTAGGTCTTTCTGACATCAAAGCCCTACTCTCTTAATCATTAAATGATACAAGCAAAGCACTGCTTTCCTGTCTCCTGAATCAATGGCTACTACTGTGTATAATCTTGCTACTTCTCTCATACTAGCTCTGAAAAAAAATTAAATGACATCAAAATTATCGGCTAAAGCTTTCAATATTTTTACAAGTATTTCAATATTTTTATTTGATGGTATACATGTTTTGGGATTTTTTTTTTTTTTTAACCCCAGAGCACCTCTGAATAAATACAGCAACACCAAATTTCACCCTGTTACAGAGGCTAATTTAAAGTACTTTTAAATTTCCATAACAAATTGCGTAGCAATATTTCTTAAGATTCAATATACTTCTTTACAATTAATCATTATAGGCAGGGTTGAAGATTCAAGTATTTGGCAAAAGAATGGAGCAGTTTAAATGCTACTGCATCCATTGGATCAATGCTCTCAGAAAAACAAGTCAGTTTCACAGACTAAGAAATTGAAAAGTTCAGATTTCCATCCTAAATATACCATCCCATTAGTTAAAAAAAAAATCTAATTTTGTTTTTAAACTTTAAGTTTTTGGTGAAAATTCATATGGATAATTTCTTGCTAAAAGAAAAAATATTTTCAAAACTTTAAAGGTTTACTAAATTCTGGGTGGCAAAATATACTAACCATGGCCTTGATTCCTTCAGGAAAAAGAAACCGATTATAAAGTGCATCCACTGTATCATTGGCTTTAACATCACATGATCTCTGAAGGAGGATGGGTCCTGTATCCAAGCCATCATCAGCCCAGAAAACAGAAAACCCAGCTTTCTTATCTCCCATAATTAGAGTCCTGTGAAAAGAAGAATTTCAATTTAAAATGTTGGTTAACTGTATCATAAAGTGATGAATTAGTGATATTAAAGTATAAGAGTTATAATGGAAAGGTAGACAATGAATGAAGCTAGCATGAGAAATTAACAGTAGAACTGGGAGATGTCAGGGCTCATAAAAAGCAGTGTCTAATGGTACTGCTATTTTATATCATACATCCTCATATCTTCAGTCTTTCTTGTTAATGTATAGTAAGGACTTGCAGTGAATTCAAAAAGGCATTAGAGTCTATCGTTACTACCACTCATTGACTCTCAGGGGTCAGCTTTCTACTTCAAGATCAAGTAATTTGCCCACTAGGTCCAATTCCTACATCGTGCTTGACCCTGTATTAGGCAGAGTAAGAACAGATAGGATACTCTGTGAAGGACAGAATGTGAAGCGAATGTGAAGGACAGAAGTGATTATGAATTCAAGCTAATACAGAGAGAGTATGATAATAGGTCAGCCATGTAATAATTTAAATATTTTTTACTTTTGAGTACAAATCAAGACCTAAATCAATCCATCAATCACTAACTCTTCAGAAATACTAAGAAATTAACTGGCATTGTTATCAAGATCCTTGAAAATACTGATATGCTTTGATCCAATGATTCTGCATGTGGAAACAGTGTAAACTGAGAAAAAATACAAGTTTAAGTGCGAAGATATCTACTAAATAATAGTGTGTTATTTATAAGAGCCAAAAAGAAGTCAATCCATGTAATCAAAGTTTAAATACAATTAATGTTTTTCATCACATTTAAACCAAGTGTAGGCTTCCAGCTTATTCCAACAACTTGACACCGAGGAATATTAGGAAGATGTGCAGGTAAAGGACAGAAAGTAGAAAGGGTAGGAAGGCCCACCTCAACCCACAGCATTGTGTCCCTATGGTATTAGGTACCTACAGTGTATCAGCCACTGTTCCTGACACTGGAAAATAGCAATACAAATGTTGTGCAAAGTCCCTTTCCTCAAGAAGCTTAGAGTTGAATGGGGAAGATGGACAATGAAGGTGATCATTTCATCATTTCAAGTAATTACTTGATGATTATTTCAAGTAATTCAGCATTTCCTGAAATGTACTTGAGAAGCTCTATGCAAAAAAAAGTTCTGTGGTCAAATAAGTTTGGGAACATTGTGTATTCAGACTCCCTCTAGGGGATTATGATACTGACATTAAAGCCCGTATTAATAGCTCAAATGAATCCTGCAATTAAAAATCTGGCATCAACCAAACTTACTGACCATAAAACCTTTGTTTGCTCAATACCTAGTAACAGTCAATGGAGCTAGTACTCCACAGGCTATTCTTGGTTCGCATTGTATGTCTAGATCTCAGGGGAGTTCATGCAATAGTAGTAACTGATCAGGACCTCACAATTGTTCAGGCATGCCTAGTTTCTTGTCTTGATCACCTAGGTAAAAAACAGAAAGAATGTAGGCAATTGAAATACACTCACCCTCTCTGTAATTAAAAAAGTCTCACTGGGTATTCTGGCACACTCCTGAAATGTTAGCTACTTGGGAGGCCGAGGCAGGAGAATCATTTGAGGCCAGGAGTTTGAACCCAGACTGGGCAAAATAGCAAGACCCCATCTCAAAAACAAAAAAGTAAGAAGAAAAAATCTCACCAATTAATAGCAGAGGCTCCTCTGTGCCTGGGCAGGATGGATGGGTGATAAATGATAGAGCCATGCTTTGGACTGTCAATTATATCCATGGGGATGAACTGAGTGCAGAAAGGGAGCACATTTAGGTCTGCACCCACGGATCTGTAGGCCTCTGCCACCTCTTTGATGGTCTTGCCCTTGACTCTCCATTTAGGAAGCTTGAACACAGGAGTCCCATCTTTCTCTGCAGCCAAAGCTGAGCATAAAAAAGATTTTTTTTTTTTTAGAAGTTAGCAGTAATTTTATATCACTATGAATTCACATATTGTAATTTTGCAGTTTCATGAAATAGTTATAAATAAAACATGGTGAAGAACAATTTAGATTGTGACTAGAATTTCACCTGTTGTAATTGGATCACACTAAGGTGATACATATCTGTATACTTAAGGCATAACAAATTAGAACTGAAAAGATTTTGGCTAGATGATATTTTAAGATTTTAATGAAAGCTTTTTCTTTTTTAGATCAAAAATGGTACCTTTATTACTGATACAACCTTTTAAGAACATAGCATCAGATTTGGAGGCATGTGCCAATGCTTCACCCACTAATTTGACACACTCACCTCTGGCACAGTTAGAAAGCCATGAATCTCTTCCCTCCCTATACAGAACAAACTGTAGACCAGAACACGTTCTCCCTGCCAAGTGCTGAGCTGAACTTTTCTACTTCCTTCTCCCAAATTCACCAAACAAATAAGTTAACAAAGCTGAGAGGCCAAGAATGGAGAATACATGCTCAGCTCCTGCTAAGGGCTTTGCCACACTGAACAGACCAGGATCTCCTTCCTGAGAAGAGCACTGTCCCCTCCCAAACAAATGGCTCCATCCTAATGCCATAGGAAATGGCCCACCAAAGTGCAAACAGCACAAGCCTATTTTTTTCATAATGAAATGTCGTTTTTACTATGTGTCTTATATCTTAAGTATTTATATATATATATATATATATATATTTTTTTTTTTTTTTTTTTTTTGAGACGGAGTCTGGCTCTGTCGCCCGGCCTGGGGTGCAGTGGCCGGATCTCAACTCACTGAAAGCTCCGCCTCCCGGGTTTACGCCATTCTCCTGCCTCAGCCTCCCGAGTAGCTGGGACTACAGGCGCCCGCCACCTCGCCCGGCTATTTTTTGTATTTCTTAGTAGAGACGGGGTTTCACCGTGTTAGCCAGGATGGTCTCGATCTCCTGACCTCGTGATCCGCCCGTCTCGGCCTCCCAAAGTGCTGGGATTACAGGCTTGAGCCACCGCGCCCGGCCAAGTATACAGTTTTATATGTAAGTAGTATATATTTTAAAAAATCGGTTAGGCACAGTGGCTCACACCTGTAATCCCAGCACTTTGAGAGGCCAAGGCAGGAGGATTGCTTAAACCCAGGAGTTCGAGACCAGCCTGGACAACATAATGAGACCTCCATCTCCACCAAACAAAAAACATTATTTTCAAATTAGCTGGATGTGGTGGCACGTACCGATAGTCTGAGCTACTTAGGAGGATCACTTGAGCCCAGGAGTTCCAGATTGCAGTAAGCCATTATCGCGCCACTATACTCCAGCCTGGGCAACGAAGTAAGACCCTGTCTCTAAAAAAATTTGTTTAAGTGTATAAAAAATATATATACACACACTATTATTAATATATAATTGTATATATTAATATATTATAGAAATTATGGTATATATTAATAGCATACCTGTTTTATAATATATTACTTTTATAATATAATAATAGTATATATTTTTATATACTATATATATTTAATATATAATAGCATATATGTTAATTTTAGGCAATTTCCAGAAGTCTTAACTAAAGCTTTCTATCTGCATTTTTGTGTCCCTTCCTTTCTCCTACATCTGAACAACAAAATTCATTGACTCAGGATGAGATGATGCCTCCACCATGAAACCTAAATTCTGAAGCCTAAGGAAGTCCTGAAGGACCCCAGCCATCACGGTTAGCCCCTGGTCAATCTGTTTGAAAGAATCTGAGAGACCAGCACAATAATGTTCACAAAATGTGAATGTTCATAAAACTGAACTCACATGTCAGATGACAGGAAAATGGATAAATGGTGGTAAAAATATGTGACCATGGGAGAAATTGTGAAAGATCATATGGCAAAGAAAACTGGGGTGGAGGAAACTTAGAAGTCTTCATTGTAAAAAATGTACTCCAGGCCAGGCGTGGTGCCTCACACTTGTAATCCCCAGCACTCTGGGAGGCCAAGGCAGGTGGATCACCTGAGGTCAGGAGTTCAAGACCAGCCTGGCCAACATGGCGAAACCACGTCTCTACTAAAAATACAAAAATTAGCCAGGTGTGGTGGTGGGTGCCTGTAATCCCAGCTACTCGGGAGGCTGAGTCAGGAGAATCGCTTCAACCCGGGAGGTGGAGGTTTCAGTAAGCTGAGTTCGTGCCACTGCACTCCAGCCTGGGCAACAGAGTGAGACTCTATCTCAAAAAAAAAAAAAAATGCACTCCACTGAGACTGGCTGAGACATCCAGGTGTTAGGCTTCGTTTCAGTTTTTGGCTGCCCCAGAGCTATTTTTGGCTGTCCTCGTTGACTATTCTAACAAGAATACTCAGTTACTGTCATTAGTGCTTCCTTATTATGAACCAGGCATACTGTGAGCACTTTGTGTACATTAATCTAACTTAATCTTCATAGCAGCCACATGAGGTAGCTACCGCTGAACGGAGGCTAAGATTAAGTAACTTGCCCAAGGTCATACAGCTAGTAAGTGGCAGAATCAGAATTCATTCCTTGATTCCAGAACATATGCTGCTACCCACATGCTGTACCACTTCCTCATATAGTTACTCTATAAGTGAGGTTGGTAGTTTTTCTGAGTTATGCCATGAGCCCCAATGGCCATGACCAATGGAAAGGGGGTCCTGACCCTGGGACCAGGCACCAAGGAAGAGTTCATTTCCCAGGATTCATTCTGAAAAGAGGTCTAAAAGTCATATGCTTGCAATGCTTCTGAAGTCCACATATATGGCTGAGACTGCTAGTTGTCCCCCTTCATCCTTTAGCAGTGGATTCCCCTAGTTTAGCTGAACGCATAGCCACCCCAAATCAAATCTATATTTCTCAGCCACTCTTGCAAATAGATTTGGCCTGTGACTAAGTTCTGGCCAATGGGATACAAGTGGGAGTAATATGTACAACTCTGGATTACGCCCTTAATAAAACGCTTTCCCCTGATTCCCACTCTTTTTCCTTCCTGCTTGCTGGAATGCAGATGTGATAGTAGGGGCTGAGGCAGCTACCTTGGACCATGAGATGGAAGTCCAGCATTGGTGAGGGTGAAACAACAAACAGAAGGAGCGTGTATTGTGATGAACACAGAGTTGCCACACCAGCTGATGGCCAACCTGCACCTGAGAATTCTTGACCCAGTCGTCCCAAGATGCACTCACCCAGAGGGTCAGCTTTTCCATCCTTGTCTGGAACTGTGAACACCCCTACTACTCGGTGGCCCTCTTTGCGGAGGTGGCTATAGACTTCTTGTCCAAAGAGGCTCTGGCCAATTAGTGCCAATTTCAGCTTGTTTTTGAAATAAACCTGTGAAACAATTAAATGACGAAGACATAAGCATGGATAGAAGACATCGGATGAGGGTAAGGGTTAAAAAAGTAGCTATTGGGGGCCGGGTGAGGTGGTTCACGCCTGTAATCCCAGCACTTTGGGAGGCCAAGGTGGGCGGATCACAAGGTCAGGAGATCGAGACCATCCTGGCTAACACTAAAAATACCATCTCTACTAAAAATACAAAAAATTAGCCGGGCGTGGTGGCGGACACCTGTAGTCCTAGCTACTTGGGAGGCTGAGGCAGGAGAATGGTGTGAACCTGGGAGGCAGAGCTTGCAGTGAGCCGAGATCATGCCACTGCACTCCAGCCTGGGGGACAGAGCGAGACTCTCTCTAAAAAAAAAGTAGCTATTGGGTACGATGTTCACTCTTTGGGTATCAGGTACACCAAAAGGCCAGACTTCACCACTACGCAATATGCATGTAAGAAACCTGCCCTTGGCCAGGCGCGGTGGCTCACGCTTATAATCCCAGCACTTTGGGAGGCCGAGGTGGGTGGATCACCTGAGGTCAGGAGTTCAAAACCAGCCTAGCCAACATGGAGAAACCCCGTCTCTACTAAAAATAGAAAAATTAGCCAGACGTGCTGGGCTGCACCTGTAATCCCAGCTACTCGGGAGACTGAGGCAGGAGAGTCTCTTGAACCCAGGAGGCAGAGGTTGCAGTGAGCAGAGATCGTACCACAGCACTCCAGACTAAGAGACAGAGCAAGATTCTGTCTCAAAAAAAAAAAAAAAGAAAGAAAGAAAGAAAGAAAGAAAGAAAAGAGGGTAGTCAGAGGGCACTGACTTCCTATGAGCTTCCTGTCTTGGCAGTGTCTCCACAGAACTCTCTCTGTGTTACATTCTTCCATGTTAGCATGTGGCTCCATGGGATCTGAACTTAGGATGTTTATCCCCCTCCAATCTAAATGGGATTCTCTAACGTTCTGGCAAGTAATTCTAAATTAGTAAAGCCTCACTAAGAAAAATCTGTTTATGAAGAAATTTAATTTTCCCTTATTTCTCACTTTATTAGAGGCATACATAGCATCCTGTTTTTAGGTATGAACTTAAAAGGATACCAGATCACAACTTCCCTGTAATTGAGCTGATAATAAAACAAAGTTTTAACTAATTTAACTAATTAAAAAAAATCCTAGGGTCAGCCAAACTTTCTATCCCCAAAGAACCTAATTAAGCTTCAACAAATATTTGCAAACAAACAGATTAACTCTGTAACAACCGCAAATTCACCTGCAGATAATGCACGGCTGACCATTTAATTTTCTCTTCTCAAAAAAATCAAAATGTCCTATATGCTATCTTCAAATCCTATAACTAATGCTGTCGCTTGAAATAGAATCTACATGTTTGCCACCTTACAAAAATTTTGGCTTTACCACTTACCATTACCAATGCCAGATATTCAAGACATCTAAAATACTACTTTTAAAACACACAAGAGCCAAGAGACTGAGATGACTCAAATGTAATGTGCCGCTCAGTTGTCGTCTGGTTATTTGGAGTTCAATTCCAGATTCAGTCCTCTCTGAGAAATATAGCATTAAAGAAACCATGTTGGCTGGGCGCTGTGGCTCACGCCTGCAATCCCAGCACTTTGGGAGGCTGAGGCGGGTGAATCACCTGAGGTCGGCAGTTCGAGACCAGCCTGACCAACATGGAGAAACCCTGTCTCTACTAAAAACACAAAAATTAGCCAGGTATGGTGGCAGGCATCTGTAATCCCAGCTCCTCGGGAGGCTGAGGTAGGAAAATCGCTTGAACCCGGGAGGTAGAGGGTGCAGTGAGCTGAGATCGCGCCTCTGCACTCCAGCCTGGGCAACAAAAATGTAACTCCGTCCCCCCGCAAAAAAAGAAACCATGTCAGTATCTCTGGAAACACTACATTCATTGAAACACTTTCTGAGCTTTACGCTGAAGCTGAAGCTATAAAGGTGAGTTTCTAACACTGAGAAGTTTTCAGATTTTATGACTATAAATATGTTTATAATGAGTTAGCAAGATTCCAGGAAATTGGACTGAGATATTTTACTTTATTTATTTATTTTGAGACAGGGTTTCACTCCATGGTCACCCAGGCTGGAGTGAAGTGGCGCGATCTCAGCTCACTGCAGCTTCCGCCTCCTGGGTTCAAGTGAATCTCATGCTTCAGCCTCCCGAATAGCTGGGATTACAGGCACACACCACCATGCCCAGCTAATTTTTGTATTTTTAGTAGAGATGGGGTTTCACCATGTTGGCCAGGCTGGTCTCAAACTCCTGACCTCAGGTGATCCACCTGCCTCGGCCTCCCAAAGTGCCAGGATTACAGGCTGTTTTACTTCAGTCTTATTTCTCCGGGTGTGGTGTCTGCCTGTGTTGGCAGAAGTAACTGGGAGAATATGTTTAAAATGTGGATTCCTGGGCCCTACTTCAAATCTACTGAGCCAGAATCTTAAGCCCAGGAAGCTGCATTTTAACAAACTATTCAGTGACTCGTAAGTACATGGAAATCTGAGAATCTCTGCTGTGTGGAGAGTGGTATGTCTGCCTGCACAAACAAGATTCCGCCCTGGGGAGTTCGGGTCAGGAAGAAAGGGTGGAAATAAGAGCAAACATTTTAATGAGACCCTAGTATGGGCCAAGTATTTCACATGATTGTCTCATTTGATTGCACAATGACTCGTGGAGACAGGCATTATTAAGCCACTTTATGGATAAAGAAATTAAAGCACAGAGAGGTTAAGTAGCCAGGAGTCAAATAGCTACTAAGAGGCAGCCCTGAGATTCCAACTCTGTTTATTATCCTAGTACCTACTGTTTTTCATACACCAGCTGTGCAGTCTTGAACTGGGCTTTATTTTCCATCATCAATTAAAATCAGGATAGTAATAGTACCTATCTCATAAGGTTGTTATAAGGATTCAATGGGATAAAGTGTGTAATGCATTAGCACAGTGCATGGCAATAGTAAATGCTCAGTAAATGTTACCTAGTATTATTATCATACCATAAGCAATACCTAGGTACATAAAAATAATGATAATAGATATCTCCTATTGGAAATACACCATGAGCCAAACACTATGTTGAGCCCTTTTCATTAATTCAAAAAGTATTTATCAAATGCTTATTATACATCTTTAATCCCCCCAGTGACCCATTTTGCAAATGAGAAAACAAAGGGGTCAGAAAAGTTAAGTAACCTCCCCAAAGGCAGAGCTAATAAGGGTCCAGGGCAGGATTCAAACCTGGGTCTATCTTACTTTAGCAGATGTGTTTCTAAGGCTTTCCTACGCTAAAAGTTCCCGTCCTACTTTAGAAAAAGAAAAACATAGCAACAGTTTGACGGGTCAGTTGGGAATAGTTCCATCAGCCTGTGTAAGGAAATGCCACGCTGAAAGTGACGTGGGAGACAGCACCATTCTTTAACTGGCTCTCACTATGGGTGTCTGTTGCATTAGTGAGAAAGGGCATAAAATGACACACAGTCATTTCCAAATCTGGATGATAAATTCTATAATCTTGTTTCTTTTCTTTTCTTTTTTTTTTTGAGACAGAGTCTTACTGTGTTGCCCAGGCTGGAATGCAGTGGCACAGTATCGGCTCACTGCAACCTCTGCCTTCCGGGTTCAAGCAATTCTCCTGCCTCAGCCTCCCAAGTAACTGGGATTACAGGTGCATGCCATTATGCCCAGCTAATTTTTTTTTTATTTTTTAAAATTTTAGTAGAGATGGGGTTTCACCATGTTGCCCAGGCTGGTCTCAAATTCCTGAGCTCAGGCAATCCACCCGCCTTGGCATCCCAAAGTGCTAGGATCACAGGTGTGAGCCACCATGCCCGGCCTTGTTTCTTTAGAGAGAACATTCTGCACTAGAGGAGACTTTTGCAGGGAGCAGCGCCTTTGCTTTTGAAATTGTCAAATAATGCATTCCCAGGCTATCCACCCTCTGGTGGAATTCTTCAGGAAGCAAGTTAATATAGACCCTGACTATGCTCCAAGAATTAAAAAAAGTACACATAGCTTTCCATAGAAAACTTCAAGGCACAGTGCGAAGAGTCTGCCCTGATCTGAAGCCCTTTGGCCAGATGCTAATAGAACCATTTGGGGAGGGTATAAAGTAAGGCCAAAGCTATCCAAGTAAGAATTGGCAGTTTCACACAGAGGACCTTCACACAAAAGAATAAAACAAAGTACGTTTTCCTGGGACCCTGAGACGCCTAACACTTCATGGAGCATCCGGCACACAGTGTCCCACACTGTGCCTGACTCTGCGCGAGACTCATCCAACAAGCCTGGTTTCAGGCTTTGCCACGCTCTGGGCATAGTGCATGGTAGAGGTGGCACATTACTGTCCTGGCAGGGGTGTTTTATTTGGCCCACAAAGCATTTTTAAGAGGACTCTGTTAAGATTTTTAGGAGGTTTCACCTCAGAAGGCACAATTTGTAACTTGTCTTTAAAACTCAGGAAGTTTGGCTGGGCACTGATCACCTGAGGTCAGGAGTTCAAGACCAGCCTGGCCAACTTGGCGAAACCCTATCTCTACTAAAAGTCTAAAAAAGTTAGCTGGGCATGGTGGCGCATGCTTGTAGTCCCAACTACTCAGGAGGCTGAGGCAGGAGGATCGCTTGAACCTGGGAGGCAGAAGTTGCTGTGAGCTGAGATCGCACCATTGCACTCCAGCCTGGGCGACAGAGCAAGACTCTGTCTCAGAAAACAAAAATCAAAAAAACTCAGGAGGTTTGTCAACCCTGGTCTGTGGTCCCATATAGCAACAGTCAGCTAGCGCTGAGCAGTGGTGGCCCGTTTACCCTAGACATGGTCTTGCCCTCCATCCAGCTCAAATCCCTCATTTGCTTTACCTGTTTGGCCTCTGTGGGAATTTCTCTTTGCGACCCCTCCACTAGAGATACAAAGAAGTGGTCCCTGTCCTCGGGAATCCACCAACTAGCAGGGAGGGCACACAAGTTAAGACACAGTAACACAGTGCTAGAATAGGAGAGCACAGTTTGGTTAAGAGAGGAGAAGACTTCTCCAGAAGGCAACTCCTTAGCTGAATCTTAGAGAAGCCATCTTGGGAGTTGGCAGAGAAAAGGGAGAGGATTGTAGGAGGTCCTTGGGAAGTGCCAGGCGGAGGGTGCAGGATTTACAAAGAAACAAATGCATGTGCACAGCGTGTCCAATACTGGGAGTCAAGGAATGGCGACAAGTGACAACGTGGAAAGAGACATTATGGAGGGCTTTGTGTCAAATAATTTGGACCTTATTGTGAAGACAATGAGATTCACTGAGCGTCTTTAAGCAGGAGAGTTAATTGAAAGCAGGAGAGTCTAATTCCTATGCTAATAGACTGCTTAGGCAACTGTGGAGGCATGAGCTAGCTCTGGGAAGACACACCTCTTGTGTTGAGAATGGAACAGAGCGTGAAAATCAAAGCTGACCTAGCAATCCACCTTCAGCATATAGGATATAGTTTGGAGTAATGTAAAAGCTCTTGCAACCGATTATAACAAACTCTCATACTAATAGAAGCAACAAGTTACACTTTACATAGAGGTAGATCTGCAAGATTCAACCAAGATTCAGGATACCACCATAAATGCAAACTTGTGCAACTTGATTTTCCTATTGCCTCATTTTATATATATATATATATATATAAATATGTTTTTATTTTGCCGATCTTGAGACGGAGTCTCTCTGTGTCTCCCAGGCTGGAGTGCAGTGGCGCGATCTTGGCTCACTGCAAGCTCCGCCTCCCGGGTTCACGCCATTCTCCTGCCTCAGCCTCCGAGTAGCTGGGACTATAGGCGCCTGCGACCTCGCCCGGCTATTTTTTTGTATGTTTTAGTAGAGACGGGTTTCATCGTGTTAGCCAGGATGGTCTCGGTCTCCTGACCTCGTGATCCTCCCGTCTCGGCCTCCCAAAGTGCTGGGATTACAGGCTTGAGCCACCGCGCCCGGCCTGCCTCATTATATAAAGAAGATATCAGCAAGGGCTTTCTTGGATGTCTGGCCAACTTTTGTTTTTTCATCATAAAAAGGATAAAAGATTTTAAAAAGAGGGATGTCAATACAGGGGCCTATGAGCAGGTGATGTCAGAGGGGGATGCCCAGGACTCAGAGACTGGAGAGAGCTCCTAGGCCGAGGCTGGTGACCACAGAACACTTCAAAGACTTTGAGTAAAGGGAGAGACCGTCCAAAAGGCTCGAGTCCAGAAACGGACTCCAGTACTAGAGAGGCAGGATTTCCGTGCACAGCAGTTACTATAATATTTTAATTGTACAAAAATTTTAAACTAATTTTTAATTATACATATTACATATACACACAATCTCCTTATGAAAAAAAAAATCACAGATAAGACTACAGCCCCTTTTGACCATCACTCCCAATCTGCATCTCTTCCTCACTCCCCAGAGGAAACTACTATTGTAGTTTGGTGTGAATTCTACAGACCTTTCCTAGGCATTTAAAAACATGGAAATACGGCCGGGCGCGGTGGCTCACGCCTGTAATCCCAGCACTTTGGGAGGCCGAGGGGGGCCGATCACGAGGTCAGGAGATCCAGACCATCCTGGCAAACACGGTGAAACCCCGTCTCTACTAAAAATACAAAAAAAAAATTTTAGCCGGGCGTGGTGGCGGGCGCCTGTAGTCCCAGTTTCTCGGGAGGCTGAGGCAGGAGAATGGCGTGAACCCAGGAGGCGGCGGAGCTTGTAGTGAGCGGAGATCGCGCCACTGCACTCCAGCCTGGGCGACAGAGAGAGACTCCGTCTCAAAAAAAAAAAAAACATGGAAACATATACAAAAAGTATTATTTTGTGTTTCCAAAAATAATTCAAATGTAATAATATTATGTGTAGTGTTCCATAACTTTCCTTGTCAGTACATATAATTCATTCTTTGAAATCGTTGCACAGTATTCCTTAGTGTAGCTATATCTCAGTTTACTTGTTTATGTCCCTATTGAGAAACATTTTGGCCTTCAATATATCATTATTACAAATCCCATAGCAATGAATATCGTGGTACATGCTTCCTGTGCCCATGTGGAAGTATTTTTCTCAGATACCTACAAGTGAAACTGCAGGATCATTTTTAAACCTAAATTTAATTGAAGTAGATAGCATCAAATTGACTTCTACAGTATTGGAGGAAATGTTTTCCCGTGCGAAACACACAATATCATCAAATTTACAATTTTTGCCACCCTGATGAGTGAAAAATGGTATCTTGTTCTAAATTGCATTTGATTACTAGTTTGGTTGAGTGTATTTTCATATTTTATTGTTCATTCATATTTCCTTTTTGGTATATCATTTTAGTTAGTGTATTATGTATTATTATTCTTTTCATAAAAACACAGATTTAATAGTCTATCCCACTAATCTATGAACTCCTTGAAAATGGGACTATTTCTTTCTTGCTTATTGTTTTATCTTTGGGTTATGAGAGTCTGAAGAAGTTAGTCCACTTCTCTGGGTCTCAGTTTTCTTATCAGTAAAATGGTCATAATAATCTAGGTTGAGAATCCTTTATCCAAAATGCTTCGAACCAGAAGTGTTTCAGATTTTGGATATTTTCAGATTTTGGAATGTTTGCATTATACTTACCATTTGAGCATCCCAAATCTGAAAATCTGAAATCCAAAATGCTGTCATGATCATTACCTTTGCGTGTCATGTCAGTGCTCAAAAATGTTCAGATATTAAAGCATTTCACATTTCAGATGTTCAGATTTGGGATGTTCAACCTAGTACCTACTTCATTGGGATGTCATGAGGATTAAAGGAGTACACAGTCGCCCTCTGTATTTGTGGGTTCCGTATCCATGGATTCAACCAACCATGAATCGAAAACATTTGGAAAAAATTGCATCTGTACTAGACATGTATAATTTTTCTTGTCATTATTCCATAAACAATACAGTGGGACAATTATTTGCATAGCATCTACTTTGTATTCATTATTATAAGTTATCTACAGGTGATTTAAAGTATACTGGAGAATATGCATATGT
The DNA here is from genome assembly GCF_008728515.1 of Papio anubis. NCBI lineage: Eukaryota > Metazoa > Chordata > Mammalia > Primates > Cercopithecidae > Papio > Papio anubis. The sequence goes on from NC_044984.1 coordinate 99,447,550, forward strand.
TATATACAAATATTACCCCGTTTTATATAATGGACTTAAGCATCTTCAGATTTTGATATCCATGGGAGGTCCTGAAACCAATCCCCTATGAATACAAGGGACAAGGAATAACTGTATATGTAAAGCATTTATTAATGCTATCTATTAATATTATTATATCCTCAGGATTTAGAGTCCTCAGAGTATAACTGACAACTAAATATGGTTTGAAGTTGAATTTGGAGATCCTGTGAACAGATAAGACACCAGAGCAGAGGTCAGGCAATGAGGAAACAAGTTAAGAACCTGGTTCCTAGAACTAAGAAATAAAGCAGGTACTTGGTTCCAAAGACCAAGGAAGTGTCCTACCTCTTTGGGCTGGATCAGAAGGTAACCTCAAGTTACCTGGAGCCAGGCTATAAACCCAGAGCTACCAGACAGACCTGACCCAGACACTGGCAGAGAAAGCTAAACAAAGGAATGCCAAATGAATAGAGGGCTAAATAACTCCTACCATGGGGAGAAGAAGCAGTGAGCCAGGCAGGGTATCAGAGTTGGGCAATAATACCTAATTGACAAAGGGTTTTAAAACAAATGGTTGTTTTAGTTAAAAAGATCCAGCCATATCACTAAGCTGAAATCATTAAATATTTCTAAGTCCCTTTATTTAAGACAGAGGATGGAAAAAGGAATTCTATCAGGAAGTGTTATAAACTAATTTTCCCCTTGGATTTTTCTAGGTTCTGAAAGCTTTATTTTTACTCATCCTTCATTCTGCTTTAATACTAAACTTAAAAGTATTGTTTGATTTTTCAGTTTTTAAAGATAAAGGGATAATTAGGCCAGGCGCAGTGGCTCATGCCTGTAATCCCAACATTTTGGGAGGCTGAGGTGGGCAGATCACTTGAGGCCAAGAGTTCGAGACCAGCCTGGCCAACATGGTGAAACCCCGTCTCTACTAAAAATACAAACATCAGCTGGGCATGGTGGCGCATGTCTGTAATCCCAGCTACTCAAAAGGCTGAGGCACGAGAATCGCTTGAACCCCGGAGGCAGAGGTAGCAGTGAGCTGAGATTGTGCCACTGCATTCCAGCCTGGGCGACAAAGATTCTGTCTCAAAAAAACAAAAAATTAAAATTAAAAGATAATTTGCATACAGTAAAATGCACCCTTTTCAGTGTACCGTGCTGTGAGTTTTAACACACAGTCACGTAACCACTACCACAATCAAGATGCAGAACAGTTCCATTACCGCCCAAATTCCTTTATGCCTGTTTATAATCAATCCTTCCTCCTATCTCCAGCTCCAGACATCACGAATCTTTTTTCTGTCCCTATAGTTTTACTCTTTCCAAAATGTCAGATAAATGAAATCATAAAATATGCAGCATTTTGAGTCTGATTCTTACACTTAGCATACATATTTGAGTTCCATCCATGTTGTATGCATCAGTAGTTCATTCTTTTTCCCCCCTACTGAGTAGAATTCCATTGTATGAAGGGATATACCACAGCTTGTTTATCCTGTCACCAGTTGAGGACAATTTATTTCCAGTTTTTGGCAATTATGAATAAAGCCTCTATAAACATCAACAAACAGGGTTTTATGTGGGCAAATAAGGGTTTCATTTCTTTTGGGTAAATACCTAGGAGTGTGATTCCTGGGTCATATGATAGGTATATGTTTAACTACATATAAAACTGCCAAACAGTTTTCCAAAGTGGCTGTACCATTTTGTATTCCCACCAGCCGTGTATCTGTTTGATTTTGAATAACTCATAAAACACGGTCCAGAACATTTTTCACAGGATAAAACATCCCACATTTTTCATTCATCACTCAGTAGCTTCCTTTTGACCATTGAGGAAACTGTCTTCTTCCCAGCCATACGTGTCACTGCTTTTCCACATGCACCCCTGGGTACAGTCAGACCCTGACCACGCCAGTGCTTCCCCACATCCATGGCTTTGTTTATGCCATTTGCCACCTGGGATGTTTAACTTTTATTACTGAAATCTTAGCAAACTCCACTATCAAAATCTTTTCATTCCTCAAGACTTCCTTCTGCTCTCCAAAAAAGACAAGTCAATGAAAGGTGTTGACAGAGGAGGCCCACAAAACAGGCTTGGGCACTCGGCACAGCCCCTCGCTTTCTGTGCTATCCATCTGGGATCTCATGTGCCACATGGTGGGGGAGCTAATGAGGGGTCCAGCAGAGCAGGCAAAAGTCCTAGCAGAGCAGGTCTTCCCCACCGCCCCCCCGCCATTTTATAAAAGGTGAATATACCTCAAAGTAACTAGAACTGGTTGCAAAGAGTAAAACGAATTCTTATTATTTGGGTTTGTCTGGGATACAGAAAGCTTTTCCTTTAATGCAAGTTTGGGCTAGTTTTTGGTGCTACTCAAGACTTCTCTCTGCCTCCAAGTTTTTTACATCTGAATATATACATATGTACATATGGCTTTGGCATGACCAAGAAAAAGAATCGATAAGCAAATTCTTTTATGTACTTTCTATAAAAGAGATACGATACATAAGAATGTTTTTATTTTTATTTCTCTCTCTCTCTCTTCCCTAAACAGTCCCGAGGTCCCCTGGGTGCTGAAGGCAGCACCACAGTGCAACGTGTCCGCTCTCGGTTCCATTTCTGGAGGAGCTGATGCAATTCCAAGGCGCGGGGCTGGGCCAGAACTCGGTTCTTGTGCTACAGTAGAATAGTGTTCCAGCGTGGCTGCCTCTGCAGCGCCTGGCAATTCTAGAAATTTTGCCATCTGTAGCTCAGCTCAGGAATACTGAGCTTGCAGCCATCGGCTTTGAGTGCCATTATCTGAACCGGCCCTGAGTGCCAGTCTCGAGCGCTTACACCTCCCAGGGCGCCAACGAGGACCCTACTGACTTGATATTCCCCTGCTCTTCCAGCAGACGGTCTCGGCCCCATACGGCTCCGGCTCTTGACCAGGGATCTCATGATTGAAGTGAAAAAGGAAAGGAAGCAGACTCTGTCCTCCTTACCAAGTGACCGTTCCCACCTTGCCATCCCAACCAGACTTGACACGTCCAAAAACTGCATCCTCAGCCCCTTCCCGGCAGTAGACAATGGCTTGCGTGCCAATTCCCATCCGGGACCCTCCCCAGGCCCTTCTCTGAGGTCTCTCTGTTTTTGTTTGTTTGTTTTAAACGCTGTCTTGTTTTTTAGCAAAGTCTAAGTATCGCTGCTCATCCCCAGCCCCACCGCCCCGGCCCTCCCGCCCCAGAGTCTGGAAACCAGGACAGGGTGACAGCCGGGACGCTCGCCCGGGCGGGACTCACCTGGCCAGTGGAGAAGCGCCGGAGCGCCTGGCTGCCCCACCGTAGCATGCTGGAGAGGAGCGCTCGCACTGGCGGCGCGGCGGCGCGGGAGGCAGGCTGGCGGCGCAGCCTGGGCGCGGCCTGCAGCCTGGATGCCCCGGACTGCCTGGCGCGCGGCTCGCGGCTCGCGGCTCGCGGCTCGCGGCTCTTGGCCTCAGCTAGTCCGCGCCCGGCCCGCGGCCCACCGCCCGCGGCCCGCCCCACCCTACGAGCGGCAAGGCCCCGCCCCCGAGCTGGCAAGGCCCCGCCCCCAGCTGGAAGGCACCCGCCCCGCCAGCTGGCTGGGCTCCCGCAGCCAACCTAGTGCGACGCGGCGGAGCGCGCGGGCTCTCCGGAGCCTGCCTGCCCTGACCTTGGTACCAAGAACACGCCCAGTCCCAGGGACCGCACCTCTCCGCTGCCTGGACTTTCTGCCAATTCCGGCCAAGGTCCAGGTGCTTTCTAACTGTGGGAGCCTCTACCAGTTACTCAACCCCGCAGCAGTACATACGGATCTACCTTATTAGCGGTCAATCTGACATCCCAAGTGCTGTCCACAGCAGAGCCCGCAGAAAGCACGCCTGTAGACAGATACGTAGTGGGGGCGCCTTCGCTGTGTAGGGATCCTGATGCCTACCTCGTAGGATGGTAGGCCGGGAGCTGTGGCTCACGCCTGTAATCCCAGCGCTTTGGGAGGCCGAGGAGGGCAGATGGCCTGAGCTCAGGAGTTCGAGACCAGCCTGGCCACCATAGTGAAGCCCTGTCTCTACTAAAAATACAAAAAGAAAAAAGAAAAACAAATTAGCCGGGGGTGGTGTCGCATGCCTGCAGTCCCAGCTACTCGGGAGGCTGAAGCACGAGGACCACTTGAGCCGGGGAGGCGGAGGTTACAGTGAGCCAAGATACGCCACTGCACTTCAGCCTGGGCAACAGAGCGAGACTCTGTCTCAAAAATAAATAAATGAATAAATTGGTGCAAAAGTAATTGTGGTTTTTGCCACTGAAAGTAATGGCAAAGCCACAATTACTTTTGCACCAACCTAATAGATACATGCCCTGCTCCCTCACCTCTGTGGAAAAAACGCTCAGACGTGCTTTAGCTGGACGTTTGTCTCAAACCAGACTTCTTAGCCTAGCTTTCAGGGCCATCTGCAATTTGCCATTTTCTCTTATTTCTCACTGCTCTTTTGCATATGTAATTCTGCTTGACTGCAGTTCTTGCCTATTCCTTCTTGGACAATGTTTCCCAGAAAAGCTTGTGATCTGTCACTTGTAATTATCTTGGCATCACCGTTTCTTTTCTGAAAAGTACTGCTTACATGTTGCCTCCTGGAGGTGCTTTTTTTCTGATTCTTTTCTCCCTTAGTCTCCTTATTCCTCACAAATAATTGTTCACTGCTCTTAACAGGGAAGAATCTTTGTCTATGCATCTGTTATGGCTGTCTCCATCTGTTACTGGTATTTGTATACCTGTTAACGTCTCTGTTGGAAGCTTGTTGCAGGCTAAGTCCATGTCTGATTAATCAGGATTTACAGTATCTAGCACTAACCAGAGCTTTAAAAAACCAACCAAACAAACAAAAACAAAAAATAACTTGTTGAAATAGATGAATGTGTTTAAGAGAGTAAGGAGACAAAAAGAACAAGCTCTAAAACTTGGAGAATTCCAACAAACATCCAGGGTTTCACTTTGAGCACTACATCTTGCCAGTCCAACCCACTTTCCTGACTGCATTTTGTGACTTCTTGCTCTTTTAAACTTCCAAATATTGATATTCACTTTATTTATTCTGATCTGTGTATACTAGAAGGGTGCACAAGGAGAGTGTGTTTATTTATTTATTTTTCCTGAATGAGGTTCCATAGTTATATATTTTTATTCCCAAGTTTAGGAAATGTAGAATTTATGTTCACTCCAATATAATGAAATATTCATTGTGTCTACTTTTTCCCTGGAAGAATCAATAGTAGAGTTTCCTTGATAATTGGAAATTAGATCAGATGCAGTTACAGAGTTTGACAAACAGACCAATCCCTGCCAATCTAGATTTCTATGCCCAGCAAAAATAAAAATGGAGATAAAACAAAGCCATTTTCAGAAACAAAAACTTGAGAAAATTTGTCATCAGCAGACAGACAATAAAGGAAATGTGAAAGAGTATCCTTCCAGCAGGGGGAAAAAAAATTACCTACATGGAAACCTAGAAATGCAAGAAGCCCAACAAAAAAGGCAAAGACGTGAGCAAATTTAGAGTGAACATTGGACTAGGTGTGGTGGCTCACACTTGTATTCCCAGCACTTTGGGAGGCTGAGGTGGGCAGAGTTCAAGACCAGCCTGGGCAACATGGTGAAACCACTGTTTCTACAAAAAAATACAAAAATTGTACAAAAATTAGCCAGGCGTGATCCGGTGCCTCTAGTCCCAGTTTCTCGGAAGGAGGATTGCTTGAGCTGGGAGATCGAGGTTTCAGTGAGCTGTGGTTGTGCCACTGCACTCCAGCCTGGTGACAGGGTGAGACCCTGTCTCAAGGAAAAAAAAAAGTAAACATTGACCACATGAACAATAATAATATATTATTATAGTTAATATAATAAAATATTGTCTGTTTATATATGTATACATGAAAATACACAAATATCCAAACAACAGCAGAAAATTATTGGATAAGTTTGTAGGAAAGAAAATAATCCCAGATGGAAACTCAGAGATGAAAGAATGAATAGTAATGTAAAGGGTTAATATGAGGGCAAATTTAAGTTAATATTGTATAGAACAATAATAATGTTTTATGGACTTCAAATATACGTGTGCATGTGCATAGACTGTTTAATTCACTTTGTGCCATTTTTGTAAATACAATCATTTGGATAACTTTTTGTAAGTGTCTGGATTAATTTCACACTTTAGAAAGTACATAGATGATGTGCCAAGTTGAAACCCAAGAATTCCCACACAAAACTCTGTATGGAAGTTAGAGTTTTATGTAAAGTTTGCACAGTAAGAGTGGCTATGGTCTTGGGTTTACGGAATACTAAATTGGAATCTTTTTTTTTTTTTCGGACTTGGTGTCCCTGGAATGCAGTGGTGGGATCACAGCTCTTTGCAGCCTCGACCTTCCCTGGCCCAGGTGGTCCTCCTACATCAGCCTCCCGGGTAGCTGGAATTACAGGCACGCACCACTATGATTAGGTAATTTTTAAAAAAGATTTTTTAGAGACGGGGTTTTGCCCTGTTGCCCAGGCTGGTCTCAAACTCCTGGCCTCAAGCGATCTGCCCACCTCCCAAAGTGCTAGTATTACAGGAGTGAGCCACCGCACTCAGCCCTAAATTGGAATCTACTCATTCTGCCATAGATAAATGTTTTGTTTAGTGACTAATATCTGTGACATTAGGGGCCTTGTGCAAATATAATACATTGATTAGGGATCTGTTTTATCCTGGACAAACTCAGAATTTTATGAAATTGCAAGTCATATAATTTCTAAACTTCTAAAAGTGTATGTCGAACATTTTTACTTCCACAACCAACTTCGAGGATTTTAGAACAAAATTCTATGGGTTTCCATGCCCTCTTCTTGTTTGGCTGCTTATTTGACTGAAATTAACATGTAGCCATATTGACTATTTGGAAATATTGCTGTTTCTCTCTATATTTTTAAATTTCGCTCTGCTGAATACTCTGTTTTACCATATATAAGAGTGATGTGAGCTGGGCTAGTGACTCACGACTGTAATCACAGTGACTTGGGAAGCTTAGGCAGGAGGATCGCTTGAGGCCAAGAGTTCAAGACCAGCCTGCGCAACATAAGGAGACCCCCTTGCTAAAACAACAACAACAACAACAATTAGCCAGGCATGGTGGCATGCACCTGTAGTCCAAACTAGTTGGGAGGCTGAAGTAGGAAGATCACTTGGGCCCAAGAGTTTGAGGACACAGTGAGTTATGATTGCACCACTGCACTCCAGACGAGTGACAGAGCAGAGACTCTGACTCTTTAAAAAAAAAAAAAAAAGATGTTCTCTCTCTCTCTCTTCTTTGAGACAGGGTCTTGCTTTGTCATCCAGACTGGCGTACAGTGGCATAAACAAGGCTCACTGTGGCCTCAATCTCATGGGCTCAAGTGATCCTTCTGCCTCAGCCTCCTGAGTAGCTGGGACTACAGGTATGCACCATCACACCTAATTTTTAAAAAAATTTTTGAGGCTGGGCGCAGTGGCTCACACCTGTAATCCCAGCACTTTGGAAGGCCAAGGTGGGAGGAACACCTGAGGTCGGGAGTTTGAGACCAGCCTGACCAACATGGAGAAATTCCGTCTCTAATAAAAATACAAAATTAGCCAGGAGTGGTGGTGTATGCCTGTAATCCCAGCTACTCAGGAGGCTGAGGCAGGGGAATTGCTTGAACCCAGGAGACGGAGGTTGTGGTGAACCAAGATCATGCGACTGCACTCCAGCAACAAGGTCTCACTATGTTGCCCAGGCTGGTCTTGAACTCCTGAGCTCAAGCCATCCTCCCGCCTCAGCCTCTCAAAGTGTTGGGATTACAGGTGTGAGCCACTGTGTCTGGCCTAAATCTCACTTTTTTAAAGCACTCTTGACCTTGTGTTAAACAATTGTTAATTAAAACAGTTATTAATGCTTAATTATTGTTTAAGCAAAAATAATTTTATGATAAAAACAAACACTTGAGAGCACCAGCCCAGCAATGTGTAACAGGAAGAACTGAATTCTGGTAAATAATTTTAATGATGAATTAAGTGAAGTAAGCTTGATACAAATATATTATGTAATATAAATACTATATGGAATTTGCCCCTGGTAAATAATTAGGTCTTTTACTTCTGTAAATGTCACTTTAATATTCATTTCCTTTTTTTCCTGTGGTTAATCTCATTAAGTATGTGAATTTTAATAAAGTTTACTTGGGACAAATTTACAAGAATGCATCATAATAATGAGGATCAAGAGCCTAAAATAAACTTTTTAAAGTTTTTCCTCTTCGTCTTTCACTTGCAGAAAGCCTCCCACCTTTTGAACCAGGCACCCTTTTGGATCTTGTGTGCATCAGTATAAGCACTATCCTGTGACCCAAAATTATAGTGGCAACCTTGAGCATATCCACAGACAGATCTTCAGCTGTGGGATGAAAATGGATAGCTTCAGCTGCTGTGCTCCTTGCTTTCATCTCTGCATACACACTGACTCTATGCTTCTCGTGAGTGCTGCCAGCCAATGACTGGGAGTGGCAGAAATGCTATGGTAGGTCATTTCAGGGGAGATGCAGATCACTTCTGACAGGGGGACTCCTCATTGGCCTGTTGAACTTTCTTTGACTTTCATAGCAGCCTAAACCTCTTCTTTAGCCTGCTTTCCTTCACAAAAGGTCAGACCTGCATTGTGGCCTGAAAGCTCTCCCAACCTCCCCTCCCAGCCTCCTCACTTCCCCTCACAGCTGTTTTCCACTAATAAATCTCTTGCATGTCTAATTTCATCTTGGCATTTTAGGAAACCTGTAACAATGTTATAGGAGTTATTAAGAAATTATTTTAGGTAGATAGAGAGGAAAAGGGGTCCTTGGAAAGTTTTTGTCTCTTTTAAAGCAGCTCCAGAACTGGAAAGCCCCAGCTCTCAGAGCCAGGCCGGCTAACTTTGATATGCAAATGCCAGCCATTAGAAACTGGGTCCACCCAAACGTGGCAATTCCCACCTTTGCCCTCTTGCCCTTACCCCAACATGTGCCTGGCAATATGGCCGCCCCCACATATCCCCACGTGTGCAGAACATCATGGTGCCCTGTATTTGCATATTAAAAGGCTAGGGTTGGAGAGCCAGTTTTTTTCACAGGCTATGTGACATTCCCGGTCAAACCAATTCCCTGAGTCCTATGCAAATCAGGTACCACCTCCTCCAGCCTCCTCATATAAGCAGTTACCTTTCCACGGCACTCAGGGTTTCCTCTCACGGCTTTGGAGCCCCCCTCCATCTCTGTTCAGGGGAGCTTCTTTGTTTTCCCTTCTTTCTTGCCTATTAAACTCCCACTCCTCAAAACCACTCCACGTGTGTCCGTGTCGTTTTATCCAATTTGGCGTGAGACAAGAGCCCTGGTGTTCTTCACTCATTGGAGCCGTATCAATAATATATGTCATGAAAAACATCCAGAAAACCAAAAGTTGGTTCTTTGGAAAGGCTGATAAAATTGGTACACATTTGGTGAGATTAATAAAGAAAAAATAAAGAGAAATAACAAATATCAACAACTGAGAATTGGACAGTAGTGCAGATCACACAGACACTAAAAACATAAAAAAAGGCTAGGTGCAGTGGCTCACACCTGTAATCTCAGCACTTTGGGATGCTGAGGTGGGAGGCTTTCCTGAAGCTAGGAGTTTGACACCAGCCTGGGCAACATAGAGAGACCTGGTATCTATTAATTTTTTTCTTTAATTAGCCAAGTGTCATGGCACATACCTGCATTCATATCTGCTTGGGAGGCTGAAGTGGGAGGATTGCTTGAGCTCAGGAGTTTGAAGTTACAGTGAGCCATGATCATGCTACTGCACTATAGCCTGGGCAGCAAAAGGAGGTCCTGTCTTTAAAAAAAAAAAAAAAGCATAAGAAGAGACTTCCTTTTCAGCTATGATAAAGTCCTTTGCAGCAGATTAATACTCATATGAAGAACAGCTAGTACATCTAGCTAAAATTTTTTGGCATATCTATTTGAAGGCATCAGAAAGCTGAAATGGCAGTCAAGACTTTATGTACCGATGTCCTGGAGGAAAAAGCAGCTCACTGAGTTGAATCCAATATTTTGCGTTCTGCTTTCCTCTTCAGCATTTACAAATGCTTGGTTTGGGGTGAGAAGCCAGGCATAAAGAAGATGCTAGAGACACCAGCAGTTTTCAGCAATCTAATGGGATGGAGAAGATAAAAACTGGAGTTTGAGTTGCCAGGAATTGAGGAGCCAAGATCTTGGAGATAAGAGATGTAGAAGCATACTCAGTTCATACCTGTTTTCAGCTGGAAGTACTTGCTGGTTCTAGAGGTGCATGGGATTAAATTAGAGGCTATAAAACCAAGCAGAAATGACCGAAAACCACAGCAGAGTTTTCTGTATCATGAAATTGGAGTTCAGCATCTGCCAAGAAGGAAGAAGTCCAGTAAACACTACAAGCTCTCGGCTGATACTCTTCAATGACATTACCCTAGGAAAGGGTGCAAACTAGAGATAGTACAGCTATTGTAAGACTACAGCCTGGCCTCACATGAGCTCAGCCCTGGTTGGAATGAGCTGATCTGCCTGACTTCAGTTGCCTGCCAAAGAATAGGATCAATCCTCTCTGGAGAAAAATAACATCATCCAGAAACCCTGCAATTGTTCATTCACTCTCCGGCAATCAGTTATAACTGACCAGGTTATACAGGAGTTATTAAGAAATAATTCTTAGGCAGCTAGAAAGAGTGAAAGTTCTCAGTGGAATTTTCCTTTAATAAAAAGCAGCCCCAAACCATTTCTTCCTTAACAGAAAACAACCTGATAAGCTTTTATATGTAAATGTCGGCAGCTGTACCTGAAAACCAGGTACATTCAATATGGCGTCTCCCGCCATCTTTTCCTTATGACCACGTTTGCTGGCATTATAGCAGCCTTCAGGTAAAACCACCTGTACAGGTAACACGGCTGCCGCCAGGAGGAGGCTGTATTTGCATAATAAAAGACTAGGATGGGAGGGCCAGTCATTTTGCTGGTTATGTAAATGACACACCTGGTCAAACCAATCCCCTAGGCCCTATGTAAATGAATCACTGCGTCCTCAAGCTCTGTACAAAGCAGATTGCGTTCTGCCCCAAACTGGAGAAACTTTGGGGCAACCCGCTTTCTCACCATGAGGAAGCCTTTTTTCTCTCTCTTCTTGTCTATTAAACTGTCCCCTCCTAAACCCACTCCTTGTGTGTGTCCATGTTTTGAATTCTTTCTCGGCCGTGACAAAGAACCAGGGGATATACCCCAGACAATAAAGCCATTTCACAGGGACATCAAGAAAAATGAGCAAAAGAAATACAGTGCCACATGAGAAGTGCTAAACTGGGTAGAAATAACCACTCTCACTTTCATATTATCACCAGTAATGTGTGCAATAATGCAATAATATATTGCTCCATGCCTGACCCCACCAAGCTGTGTGTCACATTTAAGGACAATTGTTCACTAAGTAATGTTTGAGCATTTGTCATGTGCTGGGCATTGTAGTAGATGCTGGACGTACAGAGATGAACAAGGCAGATGCTTTGTGATAATGTGAGCCTGAAGCTGCCAAGGAATACCATAGGAACCTAAAGAATGTAGCCCAAACTGTAGAAGACACAGAAAAGAAACAGTAAAAATCCAAACAGCGGGCATCATTTGAATCCTGAAGCCAAATGCACGTAAAGGCCAACTCCACACTAGATGTTTTAAAATTGACATACAGTAAAAATGACTTTATTGTTGGTATACAATTCTGTGAGTATTAACACATGTCTATATTTGTGTAGGGAATACCACAGTCAAAATATCAATAGTTGCATTACTCACCCTCTGAAAAAATTCCTTGCCCTATCCCTTTGTTGTGGTATCTATTAACCACCACTTTGCCCTGATAAACACTGATATGTTCTCTATGACTGTAGTTTGAATGTAGTTGGCAAATCAATGGAAACACAATAGTATGTAACTTTTAGGGCCTGGTTTCTTTCACTCAGCATGATGTCCTTGAGATTTGTGCAAACATTTAGTGTTTTCCATGGAGTTTATGATGCTTCTATTATCGATTTCTAATATAATTTTGTGGTAGTGAGGCAATATAACTATATTTCAATCCATTTAACTTTATTGGGATTTATTTTGTGGCCTACCACATGACCTATCTTACTGAATAGTCCCTGTACTCTTGAAAAAAATGTGTATTTTGCTGTTGTTGGATAGAGTGTTTTGTAAACATCAATTAAGATGTGTTGGTGAAAATTTTTTTTTATTATTATACTTTAAGTTCTAGGGTACATGTGCACAAGGTGCAGGTTTGTTACATATGTATACATGTGCCATGCTGATGTGCTGTACCCATTAACTCGTCATTTACATCAGGTATTTCTCCTAATGCTATCCCTGTCCTGTCCCCCTGCCCCATGACAGGCCCCGGTGTGTGATGTTCCCTACCCTGTGTCCAAGTGTTCTCATTGTTCAATTTCCACCTATGAGTGAGAACATGCGGTGTTTGGTTTTCTGTCCTTGTGATAGTTTGCCCAGAATGATGGTTTCCAGCTTCATCCATGTCCCCACAAAGGACATGAGCTCATCATTTTTTATGGCTGCATAGTATTCCATGGTGTATATGTGCCACATTTTCTTAACCCAGTATATCATTGATGAATATTTGGGTTGGTTCCAAGTCTTTGCTATTGTGAATAGTGCCACAGTAAACATATGTGTGCATGTGTCTTTATAGCAGCATGATTTATAATCCTTTGGGTATATATCCAGTAATGGGACGGCTGGGTCAAATGGTATTTCTAGTTCTAGATCCTTAAGGAATTGCCACACTGTCTTCCACAATGGTCGAACTAGTTTACAGTCCCACCAACAGTGTACAAGTGTTCCTATTTATCTACATCCTCTTCAGCACCTGTTATTTCCTGACTTTTTAATGATTGCCATTCTAACTGCTGTGAGATGGTATCTCATTGTGGTTTTGATTTTCATTTCTCTGATGGCCAGTGATGATGAGCATTTTTTCATGTGTCTGTTGGCTGCATAAATGTCTTCTTTTGAGAAGTGTCTGTTCATATCCTTTGCCAACTTTTTGATGGGGTTGTTTGATTTTTTCTTGTAAATTTGTTTAAGTTCTTTGTAGATTCTGGATATTAGCCCTTTGTCAGATGGGTAGATTGCAAAAATGTTCTCCCATTCTGTAGGTTGCCTGTTCACTCTGATGGTAGTTTCTTCTGCTGTGCAGAAGCTCTTTAGTTTAATTAGATCCCATTTGTATATTTTGGTTTTGTTGCCATTGCTTTTGGTATTTTAGACATGAAGTCCTGGGCGCTCTTATGTCCTGACTGGTATTGCTCTAGGTCTCTTCTAGTTTTATGATTTCCTTTTTGGTCTAACATTTAAGCTTCTCCTTCAATCTACTTGAATTAATTTTGTATAAGGTATAAGGAAGGATCCAGTTTCAGCTTTCTACATATGGCCAGCCAGTTTTCAAGAGCACCATTTATTAAATAGGAATCCTTTCCCATTTCTTGTTTTTGTCAGGTTTGTCAAAGATCAGATGGTTGTAGATGTGTGGTATTATTTCTGAGGGCTCTGTTCTGTTACACTGGTCTATATCTTTGTTTTGGTACCAGTACCATGCTGTTTTGGTTACTGCAGCCTTGTAGTATAGTTTGAAGTCAGGTAGTGTGATGCCTCCAGTTTTATTCTTTTGGCTTATGATTGTCTTGGCAATGCAGGCTCTTTTTTGGTTCCCTATGAACTTTAAAGTAGTTTTTTCCAATTCTGTGAAGAAAGTCATTGGTAGCTTGATGGGGATGGCATTGAATCTATAAATTACCTTGGGCAGTATGGCCATTTTCATGATATTGATTTTTCCTATCCATCATCACGGAATGTTCTTCCATTTGTTCATGTCCTCTTTTATTTCATTGAGCAGTGGTTTGTAGTTCTCCTTGAAGAAGTCCTTCACATCCCTTGTAAGATGGATTCCTAGGTATTTTATTCTCTTTGAAGCAATTGTGAATGGGAATCCACTCATGATTTGGCTCTCTGTTTGCCTATTATTGTTGTATAGGAATGCTTGTGATTTTTGCACATTGATTTTGTATCCTGAGACTTTGCTGAAGTTGCTTATCAGCTTAAGGAGATTTTGGACTGAGATGATGGGGTTTTCTAAATATACAATCATGTCATCTGCAAACAGGGACAATTTGACTTCCTCTTTTCCTAATTGAATACCCTTTATTTCTTTCTCCTACCTCATTGCCCTGGCCAGAACTTCCAACACTATGTTGAATAGGAGTGGGGAGAGAGGGCATCCCAGTCTTGTGCCAGTTTTCAAAGGGAATACTTCCAGTTTATTCCCATTCAGTATGATATTGGCTGTGGGTTTGTCATAAATAGCTCTTATTAGTTTGAGATACATCCCATCAATACCTAGTTTATTGAGAGTTTTTAGCATGAAAGGCTGATGAAATTTGTCCAAGTCCTTTTCTGCGTCTATTATAATCATGTGGTTTTTGTCTTTGGTTCTGTTTATATCATGGATTACTTTTATTGATTTGCGTATGTTGAACCAGCCTTGCATCCCAGGGATGAAGCCAACTTGATTGTGGTGGATACGCTTTTTGATGTGCTGCTGGATTCGGTTTGCCAGTATTTTATTGAGGATTTTTGCATCGATGTTTATCAGGGATATTGGTCTAAAATTCTCTTTTTTTATTGTGTCTCTGCCAGGTTTTGGTATCAGGATGATGCTGGCTTCATAAAATAAGTTATAGAGGATTCCCTCTTTTTCTATTGATTGGAATAGTTTCAGAAGGAATGGTACCAGCTCCTCTTTGTACCTCTTGTAGAATTTGGCTGTGAATCCATCTGGTCCTGGACATTTTTTGGTTGGTAGGCTATTAATTATTTCCTTAATTTCAGGGCCTGTTATTGGTCTATTCAGAGATTCAACTTCTTCCTGGTTTAGTCTTGGGAGGGTGTGTGTGTCCAGGAATTTATCCATTTCTTCCAGATTTTCTAGAGGTGTTTATAGATTTGTATAGAGGTGTTTATCATATTCTCTGATGGTGGTTTGTATTTCTTTGGGATCAGTGGTGATATCCCCTTTATCATTTTTTATTGTGTCTGTTTGATTCTTCTCTTTCTTCTTCTTTATTAATTGGGCTAGTGGTCTATCTATTTTGTTAATCTTCTCAAAAAACCAGCTCCTGGATTCTTTGATTTTTTGGAAGGGTTTTTCATGTCTCCATCTCCTTCAGTTCCGCTCTGATCTTAGTTATTTCTTGTCTTCTGCTAGCTTTTGAATTTGCGTGCTCTTGCTTCTCTGGTTCTTTTAATTGTGATGTTAGGGTGTTGATTTTAGATCTTTCCCACTTTCTCCTGTGGGCATTTAGTGCTATAAATTTCCCTCTAAACACTGCTTTAGCGGTGTCCCAGAGATTCTGGTACATGTGTCTTTATTCTCATAGGTTTCAAATAACTTATTTATTTTTGCCTAAACTTCGTTATTTACCCAGTAGTCATTCAGGAGCAGGTTGTTCAGTTTCCATGTAGTTGTGCAGTTTTGAGTGAGTTTCTTAATCCTGAATTCTAATTTGATTGCCCTGTGGTCTGAGAGACATTTTATTATAATTTCTGTTCTTTTACATTTGCTGAGTAGTGCTTTACTTCCAAACATGTGGTCAATTTTAGAATAAGTGTGACATGGTGCTTAGAAGAATGTATATTCTGTTGATTTGGGTTGGAGAGTTCTGTATAAGTCTATTAGGTCTGCTTGGGGCAGAGCTGAGTTCAAGTCCAGGATATCCTCGTTAAGTTTCTGTCTCATTGATCTGTCTAATGTTGACAGTGGGGTGTTATCATTTTTGTTGTGTGGGACTCTTAGTCTCTTTGTAGGTCTCTCAGGACTTGCTTTACGTATCTGGGTGCTCCTGTATTGGGTGCATATATATTTAGGATAGTTAGCTCTTCTTGTTGAATTGATCCCTTTACCATTATGTAATGGTCTTCTTTGTCTCTTTTGATCTTTGTTGGTTTAAAGTCTGTTTTATCAGAGACTAGGATTGCAGCCCCTGCTTTTTGTTTTGTTTTGTTTTCCATTTGTTTGGTAGATCTTCCTCCATCCCTTTATTTTGAGCCTATGTGTGTCTCTGCACGTGAGATAGGTCTCCTGAATACAGCACACTGATGGGTCTTGACTCTTTATCCAATTTGCCAGTCTATGCCTTTTAATTGGGGCATTTAGCCCATTTACATTTAAAGTTAATATTGTTATATGTGAATTTGATCCTGTCGTTATTATGTTAGCTGGTTATTTTGCTCATTTGTTGATGCAGTTTCTTCCTAGCATCAATGGTCTTTACAATTTGGCATGTTTTTGCAGTGGCTGATACCAGTTGTTCCTTTCCATGTTTAGTGCTTCCTTCCAGAGCTCTTGTAAGGCAAGCCTGGTGGTGACAAAATCTCTCAGCATTTGCTTGTCTGTAAAGGATTTTATTTCTCTTTCACTTATGAAGGTTAGTTTGGCTGGATATGAAATTCTGGGTTGAAAATTCTTTTCTTTAAGAATGTTGAACATTGACCCCCACTCTCTTCTGGCTTGTAGAGTTTCTGCTGAGAGGTCTGCTGTTAGTGTGATGGGCTGCCCTTTGTGTGTAACCTGACCTTTCTCTCTGGCTGTCGTTAACATTTTTTCCTTCATTTCAACCTTGGTGAATCTGACAATTATGTGTCTTGGACTTGCTCTTCTCGAGGTGTATCTTTGTGGCATTCTCTGTATTTCCAGAATTTGAATGTTGGCCTGCCTTGCTAGATTGGGGAAGTTCTCCTGGATATATCCTGAAGAGTGTTTTCCAACTTGGTTCCATTCTCCCTGTCACTTTCAGGTACATGACTCAGACACAGATTTGGTCTTTTCACATAGTCCCATATTTCTTGGAGGCTTTGTTCATTTCTTTTTACTCATTTTTCTCTAAACTTCTCTTCTCACTTCATTTCATTTCATTCATTTAATCTTCAATAACTGATACCCTTTCTTCCACTTGATTGAATCGGCTACTGAAGCTTGTGCATACGTCACGTAGTTCTTGTGCCATGGTTTTCAGCTCCATCAGGTCATTTAAGGTCTTCTCTATGCTATTTATTCTAGTTAGCCATTTGTCTAATCTTTTTTCAAGATTTTTAGCTTCTTTGCCATGGGTTTGAACATCCTCCTTTAGCTCGGAGAAGTCTGTTATTACTGATCTTCTGAAGCCTATTTCTATCAACTCGTCAAAGTCATTCTCTGTCCAGCTTTGTTTCATTGCTGGCAAGGAGCTGTGTTCCTTCGGAGGAGAAGAGGCACTCTGGTTTTTATAATTTTCAGCTTTTCTGCTCTGGTTTCTCCCCATCTTTGTGGTTTTATCCACCTTTGGTTTTTGATGATGGTGACCTACAGATGGGGTTTTGGTGTGGATATCCTTTTTGTTGATGTTGATGCTATTCCTTTCTGTTTGTTAGTTTTCCTTCTAACAGTCAGGATCCTTAGCTGCAGGTCTGTTGGAGTTTGCTGGAGGTTCACTCCAGATGCTGTTTGCCTGGGTATCACCAGTGGAGGCTGCAGAACAGCAAATACTACAGAACAGCAAATGTTGCTGCCTGATTCTTCCTCTAGAAGCTTCATCTCAGAGGGGTACCTGGCTGTATGGGGTGTAAGTCAGTCCCTACTGGGAGGTGTCTCCCAGTTAGGCTACTTGGGGGTCAGGGACCCACTTGAGGAGTCAGCCTGTCTGTACTCAGATCTCAAACCCTGTGCAGGGTGAACCACTACTCTCTTCAAAGCTGTCAGACAGGGGTGTTTAAGTCTGCAGAAGTTTCTGCTGCCTTTTGTTCAGCTACGCCCTGCCCCCAGAGGTAAAGTCTACAAAGGCAGGCAGGCCTACTTGAGCTGCAGTGGGCTCCACCCAGCTTGAGCTTCCTGGCCGCTTTGTTTACCTAGTCAAACCTCAGCAAAGGCAGACGCCCCTCCCCCAGCCTCGCTGCAGTCTTGCGGTTCAAACTCGCACTGCTGTGCTAGCAGTGAGCAAGGCTCTGTGGGCCTGGGACCTTCCGAGCCAGGTGTGGGATATGATCTCCTGGTGTGCCATTTGCTAAGACCATTGAAAAAGCACAGCATTAGGGTGGGAGTGTCCTGATTTTCGAGGTACCATCTGTCACGGCTTCCCTTGGCTAGGAAAGGGAATTCCCTGACCCCTTGTGCTTCCCGGGTGAGGCTATGCCCTGCCCTGCTTCGGCTCACCGTCCGTGGGCTGCACCCACTGTCCAACAAGTTCCAGTGAGATGAACCCGGTACCTCAGTTGGAAATGCAGAAATCACCCGTGTTCTGCATCATTCACGCTGGGAGCTGCAGACTGGAGCTGTTCCTATTTGGCCATCTTGAAGGGTGCTCCGAAAATATTGTTTAATTCTTCTATATACATCTACATTCTGTCTACTTGTTATATCAAATACTGAAAGAAGAATGTTGAAGTCTCAAACTCTAATTGTAAATTCATCTATTTTTTCTTCTTTCTATTCTGTCAGAATTTGTTTCATATATTTTAAAGTTCTGTTATTGAGAACATATATATTTAGAATTGTAATGTCTTCTTGATGAATTAGTCTCTTTGTCATTGTGAAATGTCTCTATTTATTTGAGATAATATTCTTTGTTCCAAACTCTAATTTGCATGATATTAATACAGCCACCAACCACTTCAGCATTTTTTTTTTTTTTTTTTTTTTTTTAGACAGAGTGCAATGGCAAGATCTCGGCCCACCACAACTTCTGCCTCCTAGGTTCAAGCGATTCTCCTGCCTCAGCCTCCCAAGTAGCTGGGATTACAGGCATGCACCACCACAGCTGGCTAATTTTGTATTTTTAGTAGAGATGGAGTTTCTCCATATTGATTAGGCTGGTCTCGAACTCCCGACCTCAGGTGATCCGCCCACCTCTGTCTCCCAAAGTGCTGCGATTACACATGTGCCCCACTGCGCCTGGCCCTCCAGCTTTCTTATTATTAGAGTTAGCATGGTATATCATTCCCTTTCCCTTTGTTGCATAAAATCTGTGTCTTCATATTTAATGCATATTGCTGGATTTTCTTTTTTCACTCAGCCTATCTCTGCATTCTTTTTTATTTTGAATTTCTGTGGGTACATACCAGGTGTATGTATTTATGGGTTACACGAGATATTCTGATACAGAGATACAATGCATAATAATCATATCAGATGGCCGGGCACCGTGGCGCATGCCTGTAATCCCAGCTACTCGGGAGGCTGAGGCAGGAGAATCACTTGAACCTGCAAGTGGAGGTTGTGGTGAGCTGAGATCGTGCCATAGCACTGCAGCTGGGGCAACAAGAGCAAAACTCCATGTCAAAATAAATAAATAAATAATCAAATCAGGGTAAATGGGGTATATATCACCTCAAGCATTTATTCTTTGTGATACAAACAATCCAACTATACTCTCTTAGTTATTTTTAAGTGTGCTTTTGTGCTATCAAAATACTAGATTTTATTCATTCTATCTAACTATATCAACTATATTTTTGTATCCATTAACCATATCCACTTGCCCCCTACCACCTGTGCCACCACTGCTACCCTTCCCAACTTCGGGCAACCATCATTCTACTCTCTATCCCCATGAGTTTAGTTATTTTTCTTTTATAGCTCCCACAAATAAGTGAGAACTTGCAATATTTGTCTTTCTGTGCCCGGCTTATTTCACTTAACATAGTGACCTCCAGTTTCATCCATGTTGTTGCAAATGACAAGGTTTCATTGTTTTTATGGTTGCATAGTACTCCATCGTGTATAAGTATCACATTTTCTTTATCCATTTATCTGTTGATGGACACTTAGGTTGCTTCTAAAACTTGGCTGTTGTGAATACTGCTGCAATAAATATGGGAGTGAGTGCACTATATCTCTTCAGTATACTGGCTTCGTTTTCTTTGGGTATACACCTAGCAGTGTGACTGGTTTGGGTATATACCTACCAGTTTTGCTCTTTTTGCACAGGATAGCTTTGGGTATTGTGGGTCTTTTGTGGTTCTATATAAATTTTAGGACTATTTCTTCTATTTCTGTCAAGAATGTCATAGGTATATTCATTGTAGATTGCCTTGGGTAATATGGACATTTTAACAATATTGTTTCTTCAAATTCATGATCATGGAATACTTTTCCATTTTTTGCATGTCCTCTTCAATTTCCTGCATCAATATTTTATACTTTTATTGCAAAGATCTTCAATTATTTAGTTAAATTTATTCCTAGGTATCTTATTTTACTTGTAGCTATTGTAAATGGGATTACTTTCTTGATTTCTTTTTCAAATTGTTCACTATTGGCATATAGAAATACTATTGATTTTTGTATGTTGATTTTGTATCCAACAACTTTACTGAATTTGCTGATCAACTCTAATAGTTTCTTGGTGGAGTCTTTAGATTTTTTGAAATGTAAGATTATATCATCTGAAAACAAGGATAATTTGACTTCTTACTTCCAGTTTGGATGCCCTTTCTTTCACTTGTCTAATTGCTCTAGCTAGGACTTCCAGTACTATGTTGAATGACAGTGGTAAAAGTGGGCATCCTTGTCATTGTTCCAGATCTTAGAGGAAAGGTTTTCCATTTTTCCCCATTCAGTATAATACTAGTTGTGGGTCTGTTTACTGTGTTGAGGTATGTTACTTTTATACGCAGTTTTTTCAGGATTTATCGTGGAGGGATGTTGAATTTTATCAAATGTTTTTTCAGCATCAAGTGAAATGATCATTGGTTTTTGTCCTTTATTCTGTTGATATGCTGCATCACATTGCACATTGATTAATTTGGGTACATTGAACCATCCTTGCATCCCTGGGATAAACCACTTGGTAATGATAAATGCTCTTTTTAATGTCTTGTTGAATTTGGATTGCCAGTACTTTTATTTTTTTAGGATTTTTGCATTAATATTCATCGGGGATATTGGCCTGGGGTTTGCTTTTTTGTGTGTGTCTTTGGTTTTGGTATCAGGGCAATACTGACCTCACAGAATAAGTTTGAAAGTATTCCATCATCCTCTATTTTTCTGAATAGTTTGAGTGGGATTGGCATTCATTTTTCTTTAAATGTCTGGTAAGTTTCAGCAGTGAAGCCCTCAGATCTCTGGCTTTCTTTGACTTTATATTAAAACTTTGATCTCATTACTTCTTATTGGTTGGCTCAGGTTTTGCATTTCTTCATGGCCCAGTCTTGGTAGGTTGTAGCTTTCTAGGAATGTATCTATTTCTTCTAGATTTTCCAATTTATTGATGTTCATTTGCTGACAGTAGCCACAAATGATCCTTTGAATTACTGTGGTATCAGTTGTAAAGTCCCCTTTTGCATCTCGATTTTATCTATTTGGCTCTCTTTTTTTCTTAATTAGTTAGGCTAAAAGTTTGTCAATTTTGTTTACCTTTTTTTAAAAATCATCATTTCCTTTCATTGATCTTTTGTATTTTTTTTTCATTTTAGTGTCATTAAGTTCTGCCCTGACCTTTATTTCTTTTCTTCTATTAGTTTTGAGTTTGATTTGCTTGTGCTTTTCTAGTTCTTTAAGATGCATCATTAGTTTATCTATTTGAAGTTTTTCTTCTTTTTCGATGTAGGTGCTTATAGCTATAAACTTTCTTCTTAGCACTTCTGTCACTGTATCCAGTGTCTGTAGGTTTTGGTAGGTTGTGTTTCCATTATCATTTGCTTCAATACATTTTTCAATTTTCTTTTTAATTTCTTCATTGACCCACTGGTTATTCAGGAGCAACTTGTTTAATTTTCATGTGTTCGTATAGTTTCCAAAACTGCTCTTGTGATTTCTAGTTTCATTCCATTGAAGATGTTTTATATTATTTCAATTTCTTGAATGTTTTAAGACTTGTTTTCTGACCTAACATTTAGTTCATCCTTGAGAATGAGCCACATGCTGAGAACGTGTATTCTGCAGCTGTTGGATAAAATGTTCTGTAAATACCTATTAGGTCCATTTGGTGTATAATGTAAATCAAGTCTGATGTTTCTTTGTTGATTTTCTGTCTGGAAGATCTGTCCAATATTAAAAGTGGGGTGTTGAAGTCTCCACCTATTATGTTATTGAGGTCTCTCTCTGTAGTGGTAATAATATGTACTTTACATACCTGGGTGCTCCAGCGTTGGGTGCATATATATTTACAAGTGCTATATCCTCTTACCAAATTGACCCTTTTATCATTATATAATGATCTTCTTTGTTCCACAGTTTTTGTTTTGAAATAATCTATTTTGTCTGATGCAAGTATAGCTACTCTTGCTCTCTTTTTGTTTCCATTGGCATGGAATATCTTTTTCCATCCCTTTTTTTTCAGTCTATGTTTGTCTTTATAGGTGAAATACGTTTCTTTTTTTTCTTTTTCTTTCTTTTTTTTTTTTTTTTTATCAGACAGAGTCTCGCTCTGTCCC
The DNA here is from genome assembly GCF_008728515.1 of Papio anubis. Lineage (NCBI taxonomy): Eukaryota > Metazoa > Chordata > Mammalia > Primates > Cercopithecidae > Papio > Papio anubis. The sequence goes on from NC_044984.1 coordinate 99,470,114, forward strand.
CCAGGGTGGCGTGCAGTGGAGTGATCTCGGTTCACTGCAAGCTCTGCCTCCTGGGTTCACGCCATTCTCCTGCCTCAGCCTCCTGAGTAGCTGGGACTACAAGCGCCCACCACCATGCCCGGCTAATTTTTTGTATTTTTAGTAGAGACGGGGTTTCACCACGTTAACTAGGATGGTCTCAATCTCCTGACCTCGTGATCCACCTGCCTCGGTCTCCCAAAGTGTTGGGATTACAGGCGTGAGCCACTGCATCCGGCCAGGTGAAATATGTTTCTTACAGGCAATAGATCATTGGATCATGTCTTTTTATTTATTCAACCACTTTATGTCTTTGGAGTGGAGAGTTTAATCCCCTTACCTTCAACGTTATTATTGATAAATAAGAACTTACTCCTGCCAATATGTTATTTATTTTCTGGTTGTTTTGTGCTCTCCTTTTCCTTCTTTCTTTCCTTCCTGTCTTCCTTTAAATAAAGGTGATTTTCTCAGGTGGTGTTTTTAAATTTCTTGCTTTTTATTTTTTGTGTATCTGTTGTCTGGTTTTTGATCTGAGGTTACCATGAGGCTTGCAAATCATATCATATAATCTATTAATTTAAACTGATGATAACACTAATTGGATAAAGAAACAAGCAAAGGGAAAACTAATACAAACTCAAAATCTCTATACTTTAACTTCATCCTCCAGCTTTTTCACTTTTCATTTCTATTTATATTTTATACCGTGTATGTCTTGAAAAATTGTTGTAGTTATTATTTTTGATAGGCTCTTTTATTCTTTCTACTTAAAAGTCGTGTACACACCAGTCACTGTTTTTTTTAATACTCTGTGTTTTTCTGTGTGCTTAGTACTATTAGCAAATTTTGTACCTTCAGGGGATTTCTTTTTTTTCTTTTTCTTTTTCTTTTTTTTGTGAGACAGAATTTCACTCTTGTCACCCAGTCTGGAGTGCAGTGGTGGGATCTCAGCTCACTGCAACCTCCACCTCCCAGGTTCAAGTGATTCTCCTGCCTCAGCCTCCCAAGTAGCTGGGATTACAGGCGCCCTCCACAAACACCCAGCTAATTTTTTGTATTTTTAGTAGACACGGGGTTTCACTGTGTTGGCCAGGCTGGTCTTGAACTCCTGACATCATGATCCACCCGCCTTGGCCTCCCAAAGTGCTGGGATTACAGGCGTGAGCCATCGTGCCTGGCTCAGATGATTTCTTATTGCTCATGAATGTCCTTTTCTTTCAGATTGACAACGATTGGCAAATCCTGCCAGGCTAGTGTCTTTCCCTTGAGGGTTGTGAGTTCCCATAGTCCTGACAGGGTTCACAGATGCCATCTAGGAGCCAGGGCCTGGAGTTGGGAACTTTAGGAATCTACCTGGTGCTCTATTCTACTACAGCTGAACCTGGCACCAAAGCTGGAAGATAAAGTCCTTCCCACTCTTCTCTCCCCTTTCTTCAAGCAGAGGAGTCTCTCCTAGTGGCATCCACTGCCCCAGGCCTTCAGTGCATACTACCTGGGTACCCCTGATATTCACTCAAGACCCAAGGGCTCTTTGGTCAGCTTGTGGTAAGTGCTGCCAGTTCTTAGTCTCTCCCTTCAGGAGAGTAGGCTCCCCTCTCGCCAAGGGCAGGTCCAGAAATGCTGTTGGGAGCCAAGGTCTGGAACAGGAACCCCCAGGAGCCCACCTAATGCTGTACCCCACTGTGACTGAGCTGGCACCCAAGCTGATTTTTGGTTCTTATGAAGGTGCTTTTCTGTGTGGATATTCAATTTAGTATTCCTGCAGGGGGGATGATCACTAGAGGCTTCTGTTTACCCATCTTGTTCTGCCTCTCCTATCTCCGCTTTCTATTGGAGTGTTTAGAATATGTTTCCTTCAATGTAATTTTTAATGTGGTTTGGTTTTAACTCTATCATTTTGCTATTTATTTTCCATTTTCTTCATGTGTTCTTTTCTTTTTTTCCCTCTGTCCCTGCCTTCTTTTGGATTAATTGAATAGTTTTCATTATTCCATTTTATCTCTACTACTGGCTTATTAGCTACACCTCTTTGTTTTTGTTTTTTTGTTTTTTTAGAGCTTACTCTAAGTTAAAAAATGTATCTTTAACTTATCACAGTCTACCTCCCAATAACGTACCATTTTATGTTTAGTATATCAATCCTACAACAGCATTTTTTCATTTACCCCTCTTGTCCCTTGTGCTATTTTATCATATGTTTTACTTCTGCATATAATACAAACCAAACAAAACATCGTTTTCAATTTGACTTTAAGTATTAAGGTTATTTACTTTTTTGACTTTTTTGAGACAGGGTCTTCCTCTGTAGCCCAGGCTGGAGTGCAGTGGTGCAAGCATGGCTCACTGCAGCCTTGACCTTCCTGGGCTCAAGTGATCCCCCACCTCACCCTCCCGAGTAGTGGGGACACAGGTGCATGCCACCATGCCTGGCTAATTTTTCTTTTTTTGTAGAGGCAAGGTTTTACCATGTTGCCCAGGCTAAGGTTAATTTTTTTTTTTAATGTTTTTATTTTGGAGTAATCTTAATCTCATAGGAAGGTATAGTGAAAATTTTTAAATAAGAAAAAAAAATCTCTTATTTACTCATGTATTTACTTATTCTGGTACTCTTTATTCCTTTGGATCAATCCAGGTTTTTATCTGGTATCATAGGCCTATTCTTATAGAAGTTTTAACATTTTTTGTAATACACGTCCAATGCTGATGAATTCTTCCAGCCTTTTTTATTTGAAAAAATTTGCTATTTCATTTTCATTTTTAAAGTATATTTTGGCTGGGTAGAGGCACTTTTGTTTGTTTTTGTGCCCTTTTGGCCCTTTATTGGCCCATTGTTACCTGACTTGCATAGTGTCTGGTGAGAAGTCTGTAATTCTTATCCCTCTTCTTGTGTGTAAGAAGACATATTGTATTTTTCTCTCTGGCTTCTTTTACAATTTTCTCTTTATGATCAGTTTTTGGCCATCTTAACATGATGTGAGTGTGTGTGTGGTGTGTGTGTGTGTTTGTGTTTATGTCTTGCTTGGCGTTATCGAGAGTTTAAGATATACAAGTGTATTATTTGCTTCATATGAGCAAACATTTTAGTCATTGTTTCTTAAAATATTTTCCTGTCCTTCCTTTTCTGGGTCCTCAACTATATGTACATTACAGCACTTGATATTGTCCCAAAGGTCTCTGAGATTTTCTTAATTTCTTTCATTTTTTTCCCTCTGTCTCAAGTTTAGATTGTTTCTGTTGGCACTTCTTCACATTTATTGACAGTTTCTTCTTTGTGTCTACTCTGCTGTTAATCTCATTCCATAAATCTTTCATTATCATTTCTAAAAGTTTTGTTTGGCTCTTTCTTTTTTGCTCTTTTTTTATATCTTACATTTCTTTCCTCATTGTGTTCGTGTTTACTTTTTTTTTTTTTTTTTGAGACAGAGTCTTGCTGTCTTGCCCAGGCTGGAGTGCCATGGCACGATCTCGGCCTCCCAAAGTGTTGGAATTACAGGTGTGAGCCACCATTCTCAGCCCATGTTTTCCTTTAAGAACTAAAACAGGCTGGGCACAATGGCTCACATCTAACATTCTAGCATTTTGGGAGGCAGAGGCAGGCAGATTACTTGAGGCCAGGGGTTTAAGACCAGCCTGGCCAACATAGTGGAACCCTGTCTCTACTAAAAGTACAAAAAAATAGCTGGGTATGGTGGCATGCACCTGTAATACCAACTACTCAGGAGGCTGAGGCAGGAGAATCACTTGAACCTGGGAGGTGGAGGTTGAAGTGAGCTGAGATTGCACCTACTGTACTCCAGACTGGGCAACAGAGTGAGACTCTGTCTCAAAAAAAGAAAAAAAAATTAAAACATAAGTTTATCTTATTGTTTTTCAGTTAAAACTTTTTATATTTTAATAGCTTTGGGGGTACAAGTGGCTTTTGGTTATACGGGTGAGTTGTATGGTGGTGAAGTCTGAGATTTTACCACACCTATCTCCTTAGTAGTATATGTTGTACCCAATATATAGGTTTTGTATCTTCCCACTCTCCCGCTTCTGAGTCTCCATAGTTCATTATATCACTTTGTATGCCTTCGCGTATCTATAGCTTAGCTCCTGCTTATAAGTGAGAACATAAGATATTGGGTTTTCCATTCCTGAGCTGTTTCACTTAGAAAAATGGCCTCCAGCTCCATCCAAGTTGCTGCAAAACACATATTTAGTTCTTTTCTATGGCTGAGTCATATTCCATGGTGCATGTATATCACATTTTCTTTATCCACTCATTGGTTGATGGGCACTTAGGTTGGTTCCATGTCTTTGCAATTGTGAATTGTGCTACAACAAACACATGTGTGCAGATGACTTTTTGATATAACAACTTGTTTTCCTTTGGGCAGATACCCAAGAGTGGGATTGCTGGATCAAATGGTAGATCTACTTTTAGTTCTTTAGGAAATCTCCATACTGTCTTCCATAGAAGTTGTACTAATTTACATTCCCACCAGCAGTGTATAAGCATTCCCTTTTCTCCACATCCACACCACCATCTGTTGTTTTTTTGACTTTTTAATAATGGCCATTCTTGTAGGAGTAAGGTGGTATCTTGTTGTAGTTTTAATTTGCATTTCCCTGATAGGTGATGTTTCATATGTTTGTTGGCCATTCATATATCTTCTTTTGAGAAATGTCTGTTCATGTCACTTTCCCATTTTTTGATAGGGTTATTTGCTTTTTCTTGCTGCTCTGTTTGAGTTCCTTGTAGATTCTGGATATTAGTCCTTTGTCAGACGCATAGTTTGCAAATATTTTTTCCCATTCGGTAGATTATCTGTAAACATAATTTTAATGCTGTTTTCATGTTCTCATCTGCAAATTTCACCATTCCCATTATTTCTCCTTCCTTCCTCCCTCGCTCCCTCCCTTCCTTCCTTCCTTCCCTCCTCTGAGACAGGGTCTCACTCTATCATCCAGGCTGGAGTGCAGTGGTGCCGTCTTGGCTCACTGGAGCCTCGATCTCCTGGGCTCAAGTTCCCATGTCTGTCTCCTGAGTAGCTGAGACTACAGGTACATGCCACCATGCCCGGCTAATTTTTGTATTTTTTGTAGGGATAGCATTTTGCCATGTTGCCCTGGCTGGTTTGAACACCTGAGCTCGAGCAATCTGCCCACCTTGGCCTCTCAAAGTGCTGGGATTACAGGAGTAAGCGACCATGCGTAGGCCATTTCTATCCTTTCTATGTCTATTACATGATTTTCCACTTGGTTATAGATCACATTTTCTTGCTTCTTAATATGTCTCATAATTTTTAATTGGATATTTGAATCTTGCACTGTTGCGTGCCTAGATTTTGTTATCTTCTTATAAAGCTTTTGGTTAAAATTGTACATTGTATATAATATATTGTGGCCACTCTGGATTCTATTTTGTTCTTCAGATAATTATTTGACTAGTATTCTTTTTGTTTGTTTGTTTCTTTGAGACAAGTTCTTGCTCTGTCACCCAGGCTAGAGTACAGTTGCAGGAGCACGGCTCACTGGAGCTTTGACCTCCTGGATTGAAGCAATTCTTCTGCCTCAGTCTTCTATGTAGCTGGGACCACAGGTGTATATCACCACACCTGGCTACCTGGCTAATTTAAAAAAATTTTTTTGTAGAGATGGGGTCTCACTTTGTTGCCCAGTCTGGTCTTTAACTCCTGGGCTCAAGTGATCCTCCCACCTCTGCCTCCCACAGTGCTGAGATTACTGGTGTGAGCCACCTTGCCTGTTTACTTGTTTTTAAATCAAGTAAACTTGCCTAGACTCCCTGTCTCCTTAGTAGAGTGAAGCAGTTTATATTCTGCTTAGTTCTTAGTTTAGAGAAGGATTTGGCCAGTGTTTACACTTAGATTGTGGGGGGTTACACCCATCTACAGTTGCCCTAATGATCAGTCTTTCCTTTTAAATTCTAAACTGCTTTACCAGCTCTACTTCTATTCTCTGTTATCTCAAATAAGTCTTCAGCTTTCTGCTACCCAAGGTGTACCTCTGTTGGGAAATATATGCATTCAAAAGAGCAGCAAACTCACACACTTCACTGAGTGCAGTTCTGTTTTTCAGGGACTCCTGTTATTTCACCAGGCCCTCTGTAGTTTAGCGGTCAGCCAGGGATTTGGGCAGAGTTTACATCCAGATTTTGGATCTCACGCATTTTGGAGGTCACTCCCCAAACTGATGACTTCTCTTCTAACAAACCCTGTACTCAGTTTACTGACAGTTTGAGCCAGTAAGCCTGCAGTGCTGAGCTTCAGTGGGTGAGGGACACCATCAGACAAAAAGCCACAAACTCATAATTCTTATCAGTTGCTGAACAAAGTCTCCTGTGATTTTTACCTGCTTCTATTGTTTTAGATCTTTAAAAAGTCACTTTTTGATATTCTGGCTACTTTTCTTAGTTATTAACTGTAGATGGGTTCACTTGACCACTTTATGCTGCCTCCGTTATTAGAAGTGTCCTTTTAATTATTCTGATATGAAGACTTTAGAAAATGTCTATGCTTTTACAAGTAGATTATTTCAACCTACTTTACATAACTTATATAGCAAAACTTTTTTTTTTTTTTTTTTTTTTTGTGACAGAGTCTCGCTCTGTCCCCAGGCTGGAGTGCAGTGGTGCAATCTCGGCTCACTGCAACCTCCGTCTCCCAGGTTCAAGTGATTCTCCTGCTTCAGCTTCCTGAGTAGCTGGGACTACAGGCACGCACCACCACACCCAGCTAATTTTTGTATTTTTAGTAGAGACGGGGTTTCACCATGTTGGCCAGGATGGTCTCAAACTCTTGACCTAATGATCCACCGGCCTTGGACTCCCAATGTGCTGGGATTGTAGCTGTGAGTCACCGCGTCCAGCCAGCAAAACTTTTTTTATATTATTTTGCTCTTTTAGAGTTCAGATAAGTCAGCAAACTAACTTCCGTCCCTTCCTTCCTCTCTCTTCCTTCCTTCCTTTTCTTTCTTTCTTTTTCTTTCCTTTCCTTTCTTTCTTTTCTTTTTCTTTCTTTCTCTTTCTCTCTTTTCTTTTCTTTTTCTTTCCTTCTTTCTTTCTTTCTTTCTTTCTTTCTCTCATTCTTTCTTTCTTTCTTTTGCTCTTTCTCTCTCTCTTTTTTTTTTTTTTTTGATAGGATCTCATTCGGTTGCCCAGGGTAGAGTGCACTGGTGCAATCACAGCTCATTGCATCCTCGAACTCCTAAGCTCAAGCAATCCTTCTGCCTCAGCCTCCTAAGTAGCAGGGGCTATAGGTGCATGCCACCATACCCAGCTAATTAAAACAATTTTTTTAGAGACCAAGTCTCATTATGTTGCCCAGATTGGTCTTGAACTTCGGGGCTCAAGCTACCCTTTCACTTTAGCTTCCCAAACTGCTAGGATTACAGGAGTGAGTCACTATGCCCAGCTGACAAACTTTTTCTTAAAGGGCCAAGTAATAAATATTTTAGGCTTGTGGGCCATATGATTGCTGCTATAACTACCCAACTGCCATTTTAGTGTGAAGCAGCCATAGACGAAGCACAAATGTAAATTATGTTTAATATAAAATATGTAAGTTAATGGGCATGGCTGTAGTCTGATATTTTATTTAGAAAAGTAAGTAAAGTTTTACTTTATTTACTGATCTGCTGTCTGTACTTTGCTGACCCCTAAGTTAAAATATCTGAAAAATTTCACTTATCAGACAAGTGGGCTCTTTGAAGAGTTTTGTCACTGTGGCATACCAGACAGAGAAAGTCCTGATTAATAAATACTGGTTGAAGAAATGAATAACTAAAAAAGCCATATTATTTCACGATTTCTTTTATCCCTTACAGGTTCTTTAACAAACAGTGCCATCTATTGAAGAACCAAGAGGAAATACTTTTCCTGTATACTGAGTATTTATTACAGAGCACTTGAAAAAAATGACAATTATTGGTTCACTCATTCAACAAATACATATTTACCATCTATGTACCTAGCATTATACTTGGCACTGAACTGTATCAAAGAGATAAGGTTTAGATGCTTATAGAGCTTACAGACAAGTGGGAGACTATATTATTGTAAGCACAATTGGAAGCTGCTGGGGTAGTAGTAGTATTTCCTACACCCCATCATATAAATATATATTACATTTTTAAAAATCCATTCATTCCTCTATGGACATTTGGACTGCTTCTGCCTCTTGGCTATTGTGATTAATGCTGCAGTGAATATGAGTGTGCAAATATCTTCTTGAGATCCTGCTTTTCATGTTTCTTGTCTGTTTTTTTGAGACAGAGTTTAGCTCTTGTTGCCCAGGCTGGAGTGCAACGGTGCAGTCTCTGCTCACTGCAACTTCTGCCTCCCAGGTTCAAGCAATTTTCCTGCCTCAGCCTCCTGAGTAGCTGGAATTACATGTGCATACCACCATGCCCGGCTAATTTTTGTATTTTTAGTAGAGACGAGATTTCACCATGTTGGCCAGGCTGGTATCAAACTCCTGACCTCAAGTGATCCACCTACCTTGGCCTCCTAAAGTGCTGGGATGACAGGCATGAGCCACCATGCCCGGCCTGTTTTTGGATATATACCCAGGAGAGGGATTGTTGGATCATACTGTAATTCTATTTTTGGTTTTTAAGGACCCTCCATACTGTTTTTCATACCAACTGCATCATCTCACAGTCCCACCAGCAGTGCACGAGCATTCCAATTTCTCCACATCCTTGCCAATACTTGTTATTGTTCATTTATTGATGATAGTGGTCATCCTAATGGGTGTGAGGTAATATCTCATTGTGGTTTTTATTTGCACTTCTCTAATAGTGATGTTGAACATCTTTTCATATGCTTCTTTGGAGAAATGTCTATTCAGATCCTTTGCCCAATTTTTAAATTGTTTTGTTGTTGTTGAGTTGTAAGAGTTCTCTTACATATTGTGGAAATCAATCCCTTATCAGACATATGATTTGCAATCGTTTTCTCCCATTCCATAGGTTGCTTTTTCACTGTGTTGATTAATTCTTTTAACACGCAGAAGTTTTTAAGTTTGATGTTATCCAATTTTTCCATTTTTGCTTTTTTTGCTAAAATCCTTTTTGAAGGCATTGGAAACCCAGGACAGTGAGGATTTGAGGAACTGAAATTCAGGAGAGATGATCCAAAAAGTTGAGCTTGACATTTGGTACCACATTTCACCTCACGACATCTGCTGATTTGTAATGTGGAAGCTGAGAGTTGATGAGGCTGGGGAGCAGAAAGCAGTAGCTGAGAGGTGGAAAAACCCATCAGGTTTGGCAGGGCCTGCCGAGCACCCCTGCAAAGCTATACTCTAGGACTGAGGTGATAACAGAAATAGATGAGCTCTCACAAAGACAGAAACCCCGTTTCAAATCAGAACAGTCCTAGACTGGGTTAAAGTAATCTGCCCCTACACTAAGCGCTTTCCAGAACAAATAGTAATCCCCTCTGAAGAAAGATGACATCATTCAGAGCCTTAACTTATCTTTACAATTTTTCATGCATAAAGGTCAGGATGCACTAAAAAAATTATCAGCTATACCAGGAAATAAGGCCAAATGATGGAAAACCAAGAGAAAAAGAAACAAAACATAACAAAACAAAACATCACCAGACAACAGAAAAGAAACCCACAGGAAATCCAGATATTGGAGTTACGTCAGGCTTCTTGACATCCTATATTTACTGTAATTATTTTGCCATGTTGGTCAGGCTGGTCTTGAACTCCTGATCTCAGGTGATCCGCCCATCTTGGCCACCCCAAATGCTGGGATTACAGGAGTGAGCCACTGTGCCCAGCCTAGATTACCGTTATATCTAATTCCCTGAATTCTGGTTGGACTGAGTGCTCAAGCCCTGTGCTTCCATGGTGTTTACCACTTCAAAGTTATCTATTGATATAATGAAAATGTGTCAGGGACTGTGCAATGTGGGAATAAATCATGGTCCCTGATACCAAAGAGTGGATGGTCTGTATTAGGCTGAATAACAGGTGCCCAAAGATGTCCATGTCCTAATCCCTAGACCCTGTGAATATGTTACCTTACATGTTTAAAATGACTTTGCAGATATGATTAAGGTAAGAATTTTGAGATACGGAGATTATCCTGGATTATCTGTGTGAGCTTGATGTAATCACAAGGGTCATTATAAGAGGAAGGCAGGTGAATCAGTCAATAGTGGGAAATGTGATGGCAGAAACAAGAAGTTCAAGTAATGCACGGAAGCTGAGAAAAGCAAAGAAACAGATTCTGAGTGTCCAAGAGGAACCAGCCCTACTAACACCCTTACTTTATCCCAATGAGACTGATTTTGGCGTTCTGACCTCTAGAACTAGAAGATAATAAATTTGTACTCTTTTAACCACTAAGTTGGTGACAATTTGCTACAGCAGCAATAGGAAACTAATACATAACTTAATAGGGAAGATAATAATGTCAAATTATCTTCTGGGACAAATTACTAAGTGAAATATCTCTAGTGAGTTATTGCCATAGAATTTCTATTGCAGGAAGAAGATTTTATTTATTTTATATTTTATTTATTTATTTTAAACTTTTATTGTAGGTTCAGGGGTACACGTAAAGGTTTGTTACATAGGTAAACTCATGTCATGGGGGTTTGTGGTACAGATTATTTCATCACCCAGGTATTAAGCCCTATACCCAATAGTTATCTTTTCTGCTCCTCTCTCCATTCCTACCCTCCACCCTCAGTTAACCTCCAGTGTCTGTTGTTTCCTTCTTTGTGTTAATGAGCTTTCATCATTTAGCTCCCACTTATAAATGAGAACATGTGGTATTTGGTTTACTGTTCCTGTGTCAAGTTTGCCAAGGATAACAGCCCCAGCTCCATCCATGTTCCTGCAAAAGATAGGATCTCATTCTTTTTTATGGCTGCATACTATTTCCATGGTGTATGTGTACCACATTTTAAAAACCCAGTCTGTCATTCATGGGCATTTAGGTTGACTCCATGTCTTTGCTATTGTGAATAGTGCTGCAATGGGAAGATACATTCC